>NC_052479.1:14045087-14172137 GCF_009730915.1 Dioscorea cayenensis subsp. rotundata
TGATAAATTAGGCCAGTGACGGTGACTAATCCCGATTTGAGGTCTAGGCTAGGCCGGACGTGCAATCACATTACGGTGTAGCCGATGTAATGGTGAGCCAATAAGCCATTGAAATACGGCGGGTTTCAATGACGGAGTTAATGCTTGTTTATAAAATGACCTTTTTATTTTTGATTTTTATATTTTTATATATTGGAGGTAAATGACCCTTTCATCCTTTAGTTTTTGTTATGTATTGGATTAAAATGGTTTGATGTTGTTTAAACATGTATTTGTAGATTGATTTGGTTTATTAAATTTAAATTTGTGTTTATGGAATAGTCGGTCATTATGAAGTTAGAGAATTTTGTTATGTATTGATTTTATCTTGTCATGTATTTTTCAAATTTATTTTTCCCTTCATATTTATTTATTTGATAACAAATAATAATAGATATTATATATTATTATAAATTAAAACTAATTTATAATTTAAAAATAATATATAAAATAATTTTAATAACCGTTGAAATGTTGGTTAGACAATTTACTGGAGCTGGAGACGGAGTCGATGTCTAAAGATCGATAACTATCTTTTAATTGGTTGGTGTAAAGGTACAAAATCCTTTTCTTGGAGAATCGTGGCCAAGAGAGAAGATGTGAAACTCAAGCTCAGGTGTGTGTCTTTGTCATTACCTTGGAATCAATGGATCATTGTCCATTATTACGAGTGTCGAGATATTTGGAATTTATTTATTTTTGTATCTTGCTTGTTATACCACTTTTGATGGTGATTTGGGGAATTTGGTGGGTCGGACTTTCCTTTCGATCTTTCTTGGTGGTCTTGTTGTGTTGTGTGTAATGTTTGGGTATTTATTGCATTTTAATCTTATGTCTTACTATCTATTATTTTAAAGTTGCATATATCATGATTTTTGGTTCTCTGCAGCCCGTTGCCCTCCATACTGCTAGAGGGCATACTTCATCACTACCTGCTTTGGTGTTTTGGTGCATTTTGAGGTCCACGATGGAGCCGCATTAGAGCAGCTCGATCTTGGTGATGGGTTTGATTAGGTGATAGGCTAGTTTCTTTGGAAGAGTTTTGTTGTTAGCTCGGTGGGTGTGTTTTGTACTTTGTTTTTAGTTTGTTCTTTGGTACCTATGCTAATGGGTGTGTTGTTCTCTTTCATTTTGCTGGCGGTTGTTGTTCTTTTTTAGTAATGAATATGGTTTATTCTATTTAAAAATAAATAATAATAAAAACAAATAAAATTATTTAATGTAAATTTACGTTATATCCCTAATGAAGTGAATAAATTCAGAAGTTTACAATCTATTATGAAATGATCATTTTCTGCCATCCATGTCATACCATGACTACTCTTGTATATATATGCCTGTGGTTAAAGCAGAAAAAAGAAATCATTTGTCAGGCTTCAAATTAAAGCGGTTGGCTCCATGTGCACCAAGTGCTCAATCAATTGCTACTGTCCCAAACTAAGATTGAATTAATGATCATTAGATTCTTTGGGGATTACACTTTAACGATGAACAAAAACACATTTGACAGTAATCTCAAATTGTGCTTGAAAATAGCGTCAACGCATTGGTGTGGTTTGGTTCTCACTCACACTTGAGGTTGTGTCATGAATTACAACTACGTTACTACGTACACTTAAGATAAAGAAAAATATTTATATATATATATCAGCTCTACTTAAGAATTTACAGCACCAATTACATGCCTTCTACTTCTTATAAAACTTTACATATAATAAAGTAATAAAAGTTGATACTCGCCACCAACGTCAGCATCCAATAAACATTCTAATCTAGATGAGTTTAGTTATCCGGAAGCCAACTGGTAGCTCGCCGGACCACCGCCAACACAGCTGTGCTTAAATAAAACCAATGGACTGTAACTGCAACAATACCAGTGGCCATGCTTTTCAAAGATTTAGGGAACTCCTGGTAGTAAATGCTATCTGTCCAGTGAAGGCTTCACCGATGCCAACGAACACATAAGGCCAACACAAGCCAGAATGCTGACATCAGCAGTAATCCAGTCAGGTTGGTTTCCAGCTTGGTGTTCATGCAGACAATTATTGAACGCCTGTGCTCGACGAGAGCGGAAGCAACCATGGCGGCGATGTTGACTTGGCCAATGCCGACGCGTTGGAGGTGTGGGAGTATAGGAGGTGAGACGGTGGCAGAGGATAGATGCCACGGTCAAGAATGAAGAGCGTTAGGCAAATGGCAAGCAAGGTGGCGATGGAGAAAGGAGCCGGCAGGGGACGGAGAAATGGGAGCCAAGGGAACGGTCCATGGTTAAGGCTTGGAGGACGGAGAGGCTGGCTTAGGTGGCGATGGAGATGCTGAGGAAGACATTGGAGGTCAGAGGGACAATGCGGATCAGGGTTTTAGATCATTTACATCTTCAACAGAGCACAAGCTCCATGGCCGGGCTATGCTGCCGTCTATGGCTACGTCCTTGTTGTATCAACGCAGCTCGGTTCATGCAACTGCATGCATGCGATTATGTTTTCAACATAATTGTTTAATAATATTTATGTTAGAAAGTTTAGATCAGTGGTCTAATTTATATTTATATTATTTTATCTTGATATTAACAGATCAAAGAAAATTGACCTTATAAGATATTAAAGTGGTGATCATTGTTAAAAATTCCCATTTCATTGGTAATAGCTTTTTATCTATTGCTATTATTTATTGGCATCAGTACTTTTTACATTAAGTATTAAGTGTTTGTATTAACAAGGATCTAAAATCAAAGTCTCTAAGCACCTGCAAAGTGACAGAGGAAAAATTCCCATCTCATCACAATAAGCAATTATTCTTAATTTGTTCCAAGTGAAATGTTCTGGTTTCTTTATCTCAGAATCTGATACCTTGCATTGTCTCTTATTAAACTTTTAACTCTATTGTACATATTTAGTTATTTATTAGCTTAGAAATAACTAAAAACTCACGTTAGGGACAATCCTTAAAGCATACCTAAAACTTGAAAAAGGTGGTTGATCAGTTTTCTCAGACCAACCCCACGGTGATGGGCCGCCTCCTCCTCCGGCAATGCAAAGCTTCCTTTTTCTAACCCTAGCAACGACAACTCGTGCCATCATCATAAACGGACTCCTTTTCGGCCTTGATATATGATAATACTTAATTCCTAGAAGAAAAGCAAAGCAGCCAGAGCAGTTACAGTTAAACATATCCCAAATCCAAGCTCCCAACTAATGCTATCCTCAACGTAGACAATAACAGTGCTTTCCCGATGGCTACCGCACCATAAGAACTATGAAGTACCAATTATAGCACACATCTTGGTCACCCACATTGCTTAACTGAGTCAGCTCCCATTTTCATCATGCTGAACCTTGTCCACCAGCCCCAATTGTGTACAAGACTATGCCGGTGTATAAGACTGCTAGTTGGCCTTTAGGTCGCCTGAGTGTATGTGTTTGGTGGTCTTAACGCTTTGATTCCGGCTGTGATTGTGAGAATGATTGTGCACTGTATTTTTCATGAAGAGGAAGGAAGTAATTCGTTTAGTCATCAAACATTTGGCATTGAATAAATTCCAGAAAATGCAGGAGCTAGGTAGATTAACATTATATTATAATTTAGTCAATTGAAGGTCCATTTTAGCTTCTCGGAATAGGAATATGAGTGATAATCACAACAAGAATGAGAATGGAGGAATAGGGTTGTGAGAAACCCTCTGCTAATCCATTGCTAGACCTGTCTATAGGTTGGCCCAGGACAGATTCGGGTTGAGCTGAGTCTATAATTAATAAAATTCGAGTTTGCCCTAAACCGCTCTCGCCCGAGTTACACGGGCCTTTATTTTGCCAAAAGCCCACCTGAATTTTATGACGTTTAACCAAAGGCCCTACCAAAAGTCGTGCAAATAGATTTTTGTCAAATAATAAATAATTTATAAAAATTCCACAATAATAATAATTTATGAGACACTACTCAATATTATTTTACAAAACAAATTAAAATCAAAATACCAAATGTACATCTTTATTCAGTCACAAAACTAAAATTTAACCCTTTTTTATCTGATTAATAAATATATTATATAACTCAGGCCGGGCTTTTAATAATAAAAACCAAAAGCCAGTACTCTCGTTTTTTAAAAATGGGCTCGTATTTTAATATGAACGATCTCATATATTTGTCCAAAACTCAATTTTTGGGCGGGCCTTCGGATTCGGTTAGTAGCGTGGCCCTGTATAGAGTCCATTCCTTTTTACCAAAAGGTGAAATGGCCTAAGGTATTTACTATACCCTACCTAATTAATGTAAATCAGCAAATGATAAGTTAAGAACATATTAGAAGTAAATATATGTGTTTTACATAAAATACATTATAAATAAATAATCATGTGATGGTGTGTACTCACTTATGGTGAAATTGGTTAGAATTGACTCTATATATTGTGATTATTATTATTATTTGGTAAAGGTGGGCAAATCACTATTGTTAGGGGTGTGCTCGGATTTTACATCATACGTCATGCCTTAATAACTCTACTGTAGTGGTGAATCTAATTTGTGATCTCATTTTATGTACAAGGACCTTAGTGCCAATTGACAAAGAGGCCATTGACGAGATCTTTATTATTTTTATTAAGTTTCTCTAGTTTTTGTAATGCTCCAACAGATTCGATAAGGAAAAAGTCAAATGTATATGTGATTTACATAGAGAAGCCACAGTGGAGAATGTGACAATGACGAAGCAGCCAAAGAAAGAGTCGGAGGGACAGCGCCGAGGAGGGGTAAAAAGCTTGAGGGTGCCGTGCATGATGTTGGCTAGCAGGCAGCGTCCATTTTCTTGAAATTGTGGTATTTTATGAGGATATACAATGAAGTTCCCCACGACTCCACTCAAGGCCAAAGCCAAACCAAATGCATTCCCTACTTCCAACCAAGTTATAGATTGAAAACACACCATAAGATTAAGAAGCTTCATTTATATAGGCATCAAATGAATTATTGAATAAGAGATGGAGAAAATAACTAAGTATATGAATGTACAGGATGAAGGAATTGTGATCCAACCTCGTTTTGCAGGTGTGCGTGATTCATGATCATGAGCAGCATGTGGTTGAGTTTGAACATCTTGTTCCTGGCCAGCCATTGTTTACGTTGGTACACACCCACCACCCTATCACACAAAACCCTTTTTATAGTAAATTTTGGTTTGAATACACGAATTAATCGTGGTCTTGAATCTTATATATATATATATATATCAACTTAAATTTGATATTGGTTGAGTCTAATTTATCGGTCATGATATCATCAGATAGCATCAGATGCTGAACAATGAAGTTAGATCAGTTGAAAGTTTTTATTGACAAGTACTGATCGTGGGAACAGCATCAGGTGCTAAAAACTTGACTGGGGGTTTGACTAATTATGTCTTTCTAGTTTTTATCATGGCCGGTTTATATATATATTTATATTTCTACTTTTAGGGTTGGGGACTGGTTATTGATGATTAAAAACTTTCCCTTGAGGTTTTCCTTGATTTTTTTTTTCTTTAAAATCCTTAGGTATTATTAGACCAAATTAATAGGGTTTTAGAGCCTTGTTGTTAGCTTGAACATTCTTAGACTAAACAAGCTAGAAATCATGTTCCTCTTGGTGGTTGTTTGCTGCATCAGCATTGCTACCATTTCTAGAATGACAATACCAATATGGTGATCTTCATTGCGTATGCAAAGATGGTGCATGATAGTGTAATTCTCTTGTTTGGGCATATATATATATATATATATATATGTCTTGAGTATCCGGAGTTTGATGTTTGTTTTGGCGATACCTTGACCACATTGCTTATGAAATCCGAGGTGCGGTGGTTGTAGTAGTTTTTCATTTTGTTCTTATCTATGTATTGTATTGTAAATCTTAGATTTTTATTTTATTTTTATTTTATGTGAAGAAAACACAATACTTATGCAGTCTATATGTACATAGGTTAGGCTACATGGACGAATCATGTAAAATCCAGTGTCTTTTTGTATGTGTATCCTTGCTTTTTTATTCTTTGTGCTAAATTGGAAATTAAATGCACACATTTGATTTTGATTTTAGAATAAAAGAGATTCATTCTGACTAGTTTAATTTGTGTTTTCGAGAGAGGTGATTCCTTTACAAAAATACATTTTAGTGTACACACATGCTAGTGATGTTCTATACTTATATATGTTCCTTCTTTTCTCTTTTCAATTTCCTATTCTTTATTCTTTTATGACTAATAGGTTATGTTCCTTCTTTTTGGCTTTCAATTATTAAATGAATTGGATTCCATTTAATTTTAATTTGTATTTACACAAGATATATTTTCATAGACTCAAAAGATCTTTTCATTTTGCAATAAAAACAATATTTAAAAACTTTTTAATATCCTTACATAACAGAAGCGACATTGGTGAGGGCAACTAGAGGAAGGAGTTGGAGAGAATAGCACGACAAAGGGTTGATGATATTAGAGAGCTGAGGTTGTCTATATATATGTTGGCGAATTAAGTTCTAGTTGTTAAGAATATTTTTATAAATGCAAAGAAAGTAATAAGAATAAAGAGCAAGAATATTTAACAAAAACCTTTTAAAATTCATCTGTCTTCTTCTTCTCTCTTCTTTATTTCTCTTTCTCTTTTCTTTATACTCAAAATACAAATGAGAGGGGGATATTTATAGGCTCACAAGAATTGAATGAATGGTCAGGATTGATTTGATCTGACGGTCTAAAATACCCTTGTTGGTGGAATAGTAACGATGGACCGTTTGCTGATCTGAGCGTGCTACTGATGTCATGGTACTACAATATTTTTCTATATGGTTGCTTTCTGATGTGCAGCACCTTTCTGGGTGATTTCTTTGTAGTAGCCATCCATTATAATATTTATTTATAATACTCCCCCTTGGATGCCTACGACCAACGGATATGCCTCGTTAAAACCTTGCTAGGAAAAACCAAATGGGATAAAAAATTGGCTAAGGAAAAAGACTATACTATCCTTGGTATATTTGAGGGTTACTGCCTCATTAAAAACCTTGCCTCGGAAAAACCCATTGGAACAAAAACCTTGGCGAAGGGAAAAAGAGTACAGTCTCCCCCTCAAACAAATAACCTTTAAATTATATCAGAAGTACTTAAATCCTTAAGTCTTCTCATCCCGATTTTATGTATAAGTCTTTGGTGAATGCACTTAGGAAGTGATTTTGTGAATAGATCAGCTCGATTCTCATTGGATTGAATCTTTTGAACTTCTATAATGCTTTCTTTCTGGAGATCATGAGTGTAGAGAAATTTTGGTGATATATACTTCGTTCTATCACCTTTAATCTCCTTGTATTTGAGAAAATACAAGACCTTTGTTATCTTCATAAATTCTTGTAGCATTTGTTATTACTAATGGTAATTTGCATGATGATTTGTATATATGCCCTAATCATAGATACGTAACCATTGGCATTCACGACTTGCTTCATGGAGAGCTAAATTTTATAGCGATTTGATGAAGTAGTCATGAAGAGTTTGTTTTATGGAGGCATACATGAGATAGGCGGTACCATTATAAGAAAACTATGCATCTTATGCGAGATCGCCCTTTGTGAGGATTGAGCCGGATACCGGCATCAGCAAAGCCTATGAGGTTGGATGAAGATTCTTGTGGATAGAATAAGCCCAGATATGTAGTTCCTCGTAAATAATAGCACATCTTTTACTCTCTCATAATGTCTTCGTTTTCAGAATGTAGGCGTATATTTGCTAGAAGATTTACTACAAAAGCTATATCAGTCTTGTATTATTTGCAAGTATATTAATGCACGATTGCACTCAAATATGGGTTTCTGGACCAGAATGATTTCTCCTTCTTCGGGGTGGGACAGAAATGGATCTTCTACGAACATCAAGAGTCCGGGACGACCATTGGTGTACTTTCTCGATGGATAAGCCTTCTCCATATTAGAATCTCTTAAGCACCTTTTCTATATAGGGTTGATTGATCGCAAATATTCACGAGGATAGAGTGCTCGATTTGTATACCTAGACGAATTTGGTCTTTCCCAAATCTTTCATTTCAAATTCTTTTCTCGGATATGATCTTTGCGATTGCAATTTCGGAAGGTGACTACAAGATTTAAATCATCCACGTATATACTATCATAACAAAACCGCTGTATAACTTTTTAATAAAACACATGAATATATCATTTTGGTACCCTTCTTTTATAAGATATTAAGTCGGGAACGGTTATACCACATCCGTCGATTGTTTTTCTAATCCATAGAGATCTCCTGTAATTTAATAGAGTATAAATGTTGATTGATTTATAATGTATGTTATTTTATATCCTTCGAGGGATTTTTCATATATATGATCATTTTACAAGTAATCCATATAGATATGTTGTGACAATATCCATCAATCTGATA
This sequence comes from Dioscorea cayenensis subsp. rotundata, assembly GCF_009730915.1. NCBI lineage: Eukaryota > Viridiplantae > Streptophyta > Magnoliopsida > Dioscoreales > Dioscoreaceae > Dioscorea > Dioscorea cayenensis. The sequence goes on from NC_052479.1 coordinate 14,053,543, forward strand.
TCTAATTTATTACTTCACTTTGCCATGGCAATTAAAAAATCAGTAATTCTATCCATTACAGGAGAATATGTTTCTTCATAATCAATACCAGGGCATTTGAGGAAAAACCTCGAAAGCAACCAGCTCTTGCTTTTGTATCTCATAATTTTGATTATTTTTCGTTTCTTTTTCTCACTGAACACCCATTTTATAACCTGATGGTTTATCCCTTACGTGTTGCCTATCGTCCCTCAAACACCTCACTTTTGATGGGGAATTTAGCTCGGCTGGATACTTCTTTCCATTTTTGCCAATCATTTCTTTGTCGACATTCTTCGATAGATCGTGGCTCGGATCATTATGCGATGTTATTTCATATCTATAGCAACATTGTCAGATGAATATATCTATTTATTTCGGTCTCGTACCCGATTCAATCTCTGACCATCATCTACATAGCAAATTGAATTTTAATATTTTCGAAAAATATCATTCTCCCATTGATTCTTCATTAACATGTTTTGAGTGTTTTTATAACTTCTCTCCCTTACATAGGAGATCTTTTCTTTATTTTTACGCTTATTTTTCTAGGAGCCGAATCTTTGCGCCATTTGGTCTTCCACTGCTTTTTGTCGTGGTTTATTTTTCTACTTTCATTTTTCTTTCAATGGATTCTTAGGAATCTCAATTCTTGCAGAAGCATTTGCAACTAGTATATACGATTTGATTACCATTTTAGTATCAGTGAATGCATCATGTATTTCATTTGCAATATTTTGCAATTTAATGATCCTTTGAACTTCAAGTTCACATTCATTGGTGCAGGATCATATGTATGTAATCATGATGCATTCCAATCAATTTCTTTTTACTTCATTTTTGAGTAATCATTTCTCCCTATTGAAGGGAAGACAGATTCATCAAAATAACAATGCATAAATCTTGCGATAGAATACATCCCCCAGTTAATGGTTATAAATATCGTGATAATTGAAGGGAATCATAACCAACATATATTCCAAGTCTGCGTTGTGGACCCATTTTTTTGTACGATTTGGTGGTGGTATTGCACATATCTTGCACAACCAAATATTCTTATATATGAAATATCGGGCTCTTTACCCATAACAAGTTGGTGTGGTGAATATGAATTACATGCGAGTGGGTCGGATTCAGTATTAAAAGTCTGCAGCATGCAAAATAGCATGACCCTCACGCACTTTGTAGGCGGTTTTCAGTCCTTAATAACATTGGACGGACAATAATCTGGAGTTTTTTAATTAATGACTCCGCCAAACCATTTTGGGTATGTACATGAGCTACTGGATGCTCAACATGTATTCCAACTGCCATGCAATAATCATAAAATGATTTTGATGAAAAATCACCAGTATTATCAAGACGAATCGTCTTTATGGGATAATCTGAAAATTGTGCTTTAAGCCTGATAATTTGTGCCAATAACCTTGCAAATGCTACATTCCTTGTAGACAAAAGTGAAACATAGGACCATCTAGTCGATGCATCGATTAAAACCATAAAATACCTAAATGGTCCACATGATGGATGTATTGGTCTACAAATGTCTCCTTGTATTCTTTCTAAAAATTTAGGAGATTCACGATCACCTTAGTTATAGAAGGTCCAGTTATTAGCGTTTCCCATTAAGCATCTTTGAGCATGCATATTCATTATGTGTTAGGATTTTTATAATCCTTCGGGTGGGTGTTCATGAGAATAGTAATAATCCCGACGCAACATAATAGCACTCGGATGTCCAAGTCTTTCATACCATATTTTAAATATTTCTGGGTCATTAATCTTCTGGGTTAATACCGTATGTGATTCCATCACTTTAATACGTGTAAAATATAATCCTGAGGATATACAGGAAAACCTTTCAAGTACACGTTTTTGGCATGAAATAATTTGTGTAATATAAAGATGTTCTTTTCCTTCCTTATCAATCGTCTCTAAATGATATCCATTGAGACGTATATCTTTAAAGCTTAAAAGGTTCCTCCTACACTTAGGGGAATAGAGAGCATTTTTCATCTGCAAGGATATCTCATTTGGCAACATCAATGCTGCTTCTCCAAAACCTTCAATTAGGTCTAATGACCCTACTATTGTGGCTATACATGCCTTTCTCATTGATAAGGATATAAAATATATTCTTCTTGTCAAAATAGTATGCGTTGTCTCTCAATCAATAATGCATTCATCATTAGCCATATTCTAACAAAACATAAGAAAAACATAATTTAATAAAACATAAAGACATATTACAAATTAGTCTATAAGGAAATCTAACTATCTAAATATGTATTTTCAGTTACATTTAAATTATTTATAGAATTATTCTCAATTGGATTAACTATAGGGTTGTCAGCGAAATTTGTCTCAATATCTTTACCTTTCTTGTTTTTAAGTGATTCTTGGTAAAGATGGACAAAATGTTTTGGGGTCCTGCAAATTCTGGACCAATGACCTTCCAGGCCACAACGATAGCATATATCATTCTTTGTCTCTAACCCCATCTTGTGGCTTTGTTGCTTTTGTTAATGTACATCAATTTTGCTAACACGTGGTCCGATATTATTTCGGCCCCCACCACGACCGCGTAGTCCTCGACCACCATAATATCCTCGTCTACCGTGGTTTTTAAAACCAATACCGCGACCACGCCATCTTCTTTGCCCAAAATTAATTTCTGGCAGGGTGCTGATCCAGATGGGTCGAGATTGATGATTCTACATCAACAATTCATTGTTTTGCTCCGCCACAAGGAGACAATAAATTAATTAAAAAAATTTTGTGAAATTCTTTTCTTTATATTGTTGTTGTAATATAACATTTAGTGCGTGAAATGTTGTAAATATTTTCTCGAGTATCATACCTTCCGTCACTGTTTCTCCACAGAGACGTAGCACTGAAACAATTTTAAATAACTCGGAATTTGGACGCTTTTAAAGTCTTGAAACTTGAGGCTTAACCAATCATTACGTGCTTTAGGCAAGTATACCATTCTGAGATGCTCAAATCTTTCTTTCAGGGATGACCACAATTCCTGTGGAATCTCAATGGTCAAATATTCATTCTTCAGGCCATCATCAATATGATGCCTTATAAATATTAACGCTTTCGCCTTATTATCATTAGGCTCATTGTTATTAGCCTCAATAGTTTTGCTCAGATTCCTTACTTTCAAATGGAGCTTGATATCGAGGCTCCAAGATATATAATTGCGGCTGCTACAGTTTCCTTTCCTGTAAAAAGATTCTTCCTATGCCTAAGCTTTCAAACTAAACTCGCTCGCCTTTTCGCTGACCAAACAAAATAAGCCACAAAGAGAAGGCAAAAAAAAAAGACGGAGTTTCCCAGATCCGTGGAGTTGGAGCTGGAGCTGGGACATCCGGGGCTACCATAGGCTCCTTCCCTTTATCTTTACTCTTCGATGCTTCAACAAGTCTCTTTCCCTTATCTTTTGCAGGTTCCTGGGAAGACTCAGACTTCTTTCCTTTCTCTGTGGAGGGTTCAGGTACATCTAGAAGTTGTTACAATAATATCGGCTGCTACAGTGATTTGCTGCAGTAGTATCCATTATAATATTTATTTATAACTAGTAATATGTTTATTAAATAATTCTTGTTAGTTATTATTTATTTTAATTATTATAATATTTAAATTACTCAATTTATGTTTATTATAATTTACTTTAATTATTATAATTAATTATTATTATTTAATTACATCTTAACCATGGGCAAAAATGTCAATTCACTGTTAACAGTATTTATTCTCCTCTATGCCCCCGATTTTGAGATAATGAAATGCATTTACTATGCATAATGATAATACCAACAGTACCCATTTCAAAGCAATCCAAACGCCTCCTAAATCTGAGCAGAGTGCATTGGAGGGTCAATTTGAACCTCATGCAGTTTCACCTTTATTCTTTTCCAACTTTTGTCATGCAGTTTCACCTTCATTTTTCCAAACTTTCGTTCCCTTGACGAAGGATAAACTACAAGTTCTTAAAAAAAAAAAAAATTAAAAGAAAAACAGGTCTGACAAGCAAAATAAAGCATAATATTAAATGGGCTGGTGAAACAAGAGATCGCTCGCCTTATCCTTATCGATAATATTGCTTCATCTTCTGGTAATTTAGGACAGTTCGTCCTCCTTTTAAGCATCATCAGAGTTGCAGATATTTTATCGCGGTATGAACATCCTTGTCCCCTCGTCCACTGCAGTTAATGACAACTTTTGTGCCGTCTGGTAGGTTCGGGCAAAGCGCTTCAAGATAGGCCAAAGCATGTGAAGTTTCAAGAGCTGGGATGATACCTTCCAACCGAGCCAACCGCTTGAAAGCTGAGCATGTATAATCATATGTCAGTTATATACAGAAAGATAATGCATATATAAGTCATCGATGAAAACTAACCATCATCTGAAGGATATGGTCGATAAAACCCTTGTAAAAGTCAATAAGAAAGTTCACAGTTATTACAAGTAAATTGCTAGAAATGCCAGGCTGTAAATGATATGTAAAAGTCGAAAGTTGATTTGACACAAGAAAATCCAGAAGATTAGCAAATTATTAAAACCACTAATTAGTGGGCATTGTCTATTGTTAGCTCTTAAACATATACATCAAATATGCTTGCTAGTTCAGAAAGTGATTTTTCTGACCAGTATCAACACAATAAGAAATAAAATAAAGTGGGTCACCATAAGAACTCAGCATAAATACCTTAGGATTCAAAATGTGGTCGCTTATGTTCTAATTAGTCAGCTCTTGCAAGAGAATTAGTTCAAGCACATGCAACCGCAAATTGATTTTTTACTTAAAAACAATAGGCAATAGTGACAGTATTTAAAAAAAAAAAAAAAACAAACAACTTGACTACAATCTAATTGTAACTAGTTCCTTGTCTTCTAACCCATGCTCTCTGATATGCAAGAGTGTTTTCAACAGGAAAGCGTTCAAGCAAATGCATATTCAAAACTGCTTTTGGCTAGACAGTAATAGTACCAAAATTATGGAGAAAATGAAATTACATCAAGTAAGAAAAACCTCCCTTAAGATATTGCTGTCATTGGTTATTCAGCATTTCACAAATTTGCTAGGCACAACACAAAATAATTCTAATAAATTATTAGTTAGGAATGCAACAGCAAGTACAAGAAATCCAATTGCTGGATGGGAAACGGATATAACAGTTCCTCAGAATTACAAGCTCTTCTAAGTGATGCTTACAAAGCATAATTTAATTTATTTGTTCACCTTATCACAACAACTTAGGTTACGTGAATGGAGACCTTGAAAATGTTTGAAGCATGTCTTTTTTGAGAACAGAAAGAAGACTTCAAGTGTCTAGGTGGATAGAGAAAATTAAGAAAAATAAGAATAAACAACTAAAAGTGAGTGGAGATATGAAAAGAGGAAAAAGCGCTATTATTTACAGCTATAAAAAAGGGTAGTGGAGATAACAAGGTATAGGAAACCAAAAAGAACAGAAGTTAGAAAAGCTGATTGGTGAGATATAGAAAGAAGCAGAGACAGAAAGAACCCTCTACACATATAATGGAACCGAAGAAGTTTCATTTAACGCCTTCTTTTGAAAGTGTGAGCTTCTCAAAGTGGTTCCACTTTCACCGAAACAAACAACTTAAATTGACACAAATGACCCAGTTGCCCAAGAAAAAATGGAACAAAACCCCCAAAACTCACCTAAGGAAATAGATTGACAACCAACAGCACCAGGTTCCCATCAATAGGCTTTGAAAATGCTAAACATATATAACTGTACCCCAAAATAAGATGAGGCTATTTGCCCTTATCATAGATATGACAGTTTGTTTACAGAAAAACATCACTTGCACTCCATGGTCTACCATCTGGAAAAATTAACAGTAATTATTGCTGATTTTTAAAGCATTTTGTTAGGTGACCCATTTTCAAAATCTAAACTATTAGCAACATAGTTGTTAAAAGAAAATTAGTAAGGCAAAAGGATTATCAAGTTATAATTTTCTAGGATCATCATCATGAATGGAACATGTGATGCCCTCTTTTTCTTTTCACTGCTCCCAACTTCCATTGTGAATAGGTTTGGTTTGGATTCACCTAGTAAAGATGTTGCAATCACGATAAAATTATGAGCAACTTGAAGAAACAAAAGACATGAAAAGTTTTGAAAATAGAGAGATTTGGAAAAGGAAATGTGAGGCTACAGTGCTGAGTCCTTTTCCCTCGCAATTTTCTAGTTATTATGTAAAAGAATTTATAGTTTGAGACAAAAATAATGCGCATACTACACGAGGAACTTCTTTCTAAGATCAGGCAGATAATCATGGGCAACAATCGCTTAACGTAAGGCATTTTTCCAAGAAGTTATACAAACCTAGAGAGAAATCTGAATAGATGCTCAATCAAACAAGTAAGCAGGAGAAACCTTATGGTCCTTATCATAGCATGGATTTGCCATGATGCTTAGCTATCCAACAAGATCGACCAACAATAGAAATGCGAACACTAAGAAGACATCAGTTGGCATAGAGTGGTAACATTATTGCAAAACTTGGAAAATTACTTAAAATGACAAATAGAGCACCTAAACTATATAATAAGTAAGCTTTTACAGGCCATGCAAATATGAACACAAAGAGCTAGGGTTGTTAGGACACCCTGTATTGTGGTTAAAGCAAACAACTCCCACACAAAAATGTTTACCAGTTCTTTCTTAGCAACTAAAAGACAACCACAAATGCTAAATAAACCAATAGAACATTTGCATTAACATCTCAAATTTATTATCTTTTAAATTCTACTAGTGAAATTCAATAGTCCACCACCTTGGCAGGTCCCATGGTTCCATTGTTTGATCTACCAACATGAGTTTAAAACATAGTTACTAGATTCGCTAAGCCCCCACCGATCTTCAATCTAGATGGCTTGTACCCAATCGGAGCTCGTTTTCGTTCCGGATCGATTGGGTACACAATCTAAGACCATAAAAGGGGTGTATCAAAATTAATTAACCATAGATTTTATAAAAATCTATCTAACTAGGTTTTTTTAGAAAAAAAAATAGTTATAGATAACGCTTCAATTTATTAGGTTATAAAAGTTGTTATAGATAAAATTATTATCTATTTTTAAATCTAGTATAAGATTTTTAAATTATTTTATAATATAAAATTTTATTACATAAAATTATAATCTATATATACTTTAAAATTGCAATAAAATTAGTTCTTTAAAGTTTGCTTATTTACTTTTATAACTTCAACCATAATGTTCTTTTCTTATTAAATATCATGCTTATGCACTTTTGAATCTATTTAGTAATCTAAGAACATCTTTTTATTTCGAATTAATATTAAAGTTTTATAATTTTGTATATATTGTATATAACCGATTCGGACATAATTTTCAATCGTATCTTGAATCAAATTAATCGTACCAACTAAGCCTATTCCCCACCGTATCAAATACAGTACAAGCAACGTTTCTTGTATCCGTACCCGTCTCACGACTTGGATTGTACCGCGTTTTTAGTAATAATGGTTTAGAACTATCTTACAAATTGGACAAGCAAACTAAAATATTAAAAATATAAATGAAGTATAATTAAAGTTAAAGTTTCTATTACCTTCCAGAGCCTCCTCATCAGTAACACTATAATATTCAGCACGTCCCATGTCTTTCAGATAACTGTGCTCCGGCCCAACACCAGGATAATCCAGACTAACATGTCATTAAAAAAAATAAAATAAATTTTAATAAAAGTCAGAATTTATTTTGGAAGATAATTTGAAAAAGTAATAAAGAATAAAATTGATGATACAACATTTGGAGGATTTTCTGGATGGTATAACTAACCCGGCACTAATAGAATGAGGTTCAATTATTTGTCCATCATCATCCTGCAATAAATAACTCATTGCCCCATGCAACACTCCCACCTCTCCTTTTGTCAAGGTTGCAGCGTGCTTTCCACTGTCTAGTCCCATATCCTGCAGCCTCAACACCAATCAACCTCACATCTCCATCATCAATAAACTCATGGAAGAGTCCTATTGCATTTGAGCCACCACCAACACAAGCGACCAGCACATCTGGCTTTCCACCCCATTTTTCCATTGCTTGCCTCCTTGTTTCTTTGCCAATAACAGCATGAAAATCTCTAACCATCATTGGGTAGGGATGTGGACCAGCAACAGACCCCAAAATATAATGGGTTGACTCAACATTAGTCACCCAGTCCCTTATGGCCTCTGAAGTCGCATCCTTCAGTGTTGCAGTTCCAGAATGAACTGCTCTAACCTGTGCATGTCAATATTGGTGCATAAGTATGACAAAATATATAAACATATAGCAGCAATTGAAAGAAAACCTTGGATCGAATGCACAGGCTGTTTGAGAAAAAGTAAACGTAAAAGACCCACATGTTTATATCAAATATATTCATGTTAGCAGCAAAGAAAATGCGAAGCAGCAAAAAGACAATTTTTTCAAAGCATAACATTGCAACAAAGACAAGAAGCTATTATCTAAAATTCTGTATGAATCTTTCGGATGATTAGCAAAGTGTTTATTATTGTTCATCCACTAATTGATCTGAGCAGTTGGACCAAGGTTTTAAACCTTGAAGGCCACTACTGTAAAGCAACATAGTCATCAGTGGCGTTCATTGCCTTACATAGAATAATAAAAATAAAAAAGATAAGAAAATAATATTTTCTTGAGGAAAGGCCTACAACTAAAGAATTAAAACAGACAATAAGTTTTCTTTAAAAAAAATAATAATTGATGAAGGTCCATGCAAAATCATATATGCACACTTCTCACAGAATAAACAGGACATGAGTGATAATGCAAGTTCTCTTACAAACCTCAGCTCCCAGAAGTTGCATACGGAAAACATTGAGAGACTGCCTCTCCATATCTTGTGAGCCCATGTAGATGACGCAATCCAAACCAAACCTGGCACATACTGTAGCAGTTGCAACTCCATGCTGACCAGCTCCAGTCTCAGCTATGATGCGTTTCTTCCCTAGATGCTTGGCAAGTAAAGCTTGTGCAACAGCATTGTTGATCTTGTGTGCACCAGTATGATTCAGATCTTCCCTCTTTAAGTATATGTGTGGGCCCTCACCATTAGCACGTTTGTAATAATCTGTAAGCCTTTCAGCAAAGTATAGTGGGACTTTCTCGCCCAACATAATCCCTAAGGATCCCATCCAGTTCTTTCTGCAAATAATGACCCAGGAGAAGAGCTCAATAACCGGAGAACTTCAAAACAAGAAAAGCATGGGAAAGTTTTTAATTTACAATAGCTACTACCCTACATATACATGCCGCACATATTTGAATATGTAAATCAAATCTCTAAAGATTAACACTTGAAAAAGTTGAGCATAGGTTTTTTACTTAAAAAAGGATGCAGGATTTGGCAGCCACTTACAGGTGCAGAAGAAAACATAGAGAAGTTACTGGAACCTAGGCAACATAGCTATATTTAACAAAGATACTCATAAGATCAACCTTCTCACCATGCGACCACAAATTTTTGGTGCAGCTAATATATCCAATTTCAAGTTATGCGGAAGTAAACGAGTGCAATATAGTAGGAGTTCACCACAAAAGACCCTTCTTATCAGTCAATGCAATTTTTTTGTAAAGCCTTTTCAATTCATGAATGCATGTTTAATTTGGTCATTCTCAAATCACCGTCAAGATTTGATTTAAACAGGACCTTCAGATAGAAGGAAATGATCTAGCCAAGTGACCTTTCAGCCTTCTTAGATGCTTGAAATAATGTATCATGGAAAGCGGAATGAACTCTAGAAACCTTTACAAAGTTATCCACTTTTCTCCAAGTCGGTGCTCAGCATCAGCAACTAAACATGTAAGCAATACCAAAAACCCATCTGCATTGAGATTGCAAGAGCGCAAGCTAAATGCAAGGCACAAGTTTGTAGCTCCACTATTGGGTATCTTTCATATAGTTTCCATGTCCATCCTAAAATAAGGCACAGATAAGAACACTAATTTCCATATGGTAGCCTAAATCATCCACAACTTAAACATGCACCTAGCAGTTGTGAACTGTTGAATTGAACATTTGCTCTACAATGAGCCATCAACAAGAACAGATAGCACTTTCTTATTATTGTCAATAAATCAGAAGGGCAGCTATCTATTTTAAATCTACAATTTTATTCTATTATAGACAGAAGCATTAGTAAGGCCCATAAAAAAGATTCTTCTGCTATTATACATATATGCTCCATGGCAGCACAGCGTTTCAACTTAGCTTGTACAATAGTGGTTGTGCCTCTGTGTTCAAAAGAGTTAACAAGCAGTTTTCTAACTAGAAGAAATTTTGGGTTATACAAATATAATTTAAAAAAAATTAGGAAAAAAATTTAGGAAATGCAATTTTAGATTCCCTAAAGTCCCAAAAGCAGAAGAAAGAAACAGCTTTTAGCAAAAAACTGCAAAGTGAAGCTTTTCTAACTAATTGAGTTTGTGTTTAACCGTATTTTCACAAGAAAAAAAATCCTTCATTAGAAACCTTTTTTAATAAAAGCACAACCACATAGGCAATAGCATCATGTCGGAGTGAGTAATAGTCACACGTAAGTTAACTTCATAAATATGGATCCAAATATATAAGCTTTGGTCTCTCATCCTATAAGCTTAAGCTTTTGGATTGAATGTGTCTAGATAATATATTAAGTTTGCATCTAACATTACGCTTGTGCAACCATCCCTCCTAATATCCTCTATCATAAACCAATTCCCAATTAGAGTTGTCCAAGTTGGGAGAATCTCCATTAGAGATTATAACACCAATTAATGATGTTATGTATGACCCACATATGATGTCATGAACAGATGCAAAAGCCAGACATCAAGAGTAGTAGATTGTTATATGTATGAGGCCTACTTGTAGCCTCTATTTCCAAATTAGCCCACTTCAAGGGAAAAAAAAAACAATCCATTAAGTTAAAGGGATATAATAAATCATGCAAATGTAAGAAGATAAGGCTTCATGGCTTCCGTCTAAACTACACATATCTCCCTAAAATGGCATCAAGACCATTGTCATTACTAAAAACATACCATTGTCCTTTTCCCCAAGATGGAAAACCACAAGTCCAAATATCAACATGCCACAGCTTATTAGAATCAACATTAGTCAAGACAATGATGAGCACTAAGGAGTTGTTAATGAATGAAAAACCTTGAAACAAACCCAATATAATGGAAACACTGAAAGACAAGTGTTGCTACTTCCATTCTATCAAACAGTTAATTTCCTGTAATTAATGGCATGCATCCTTGCATCAGACATAAGGTGAGAAAAATTAAATTTGTTGAAAATAGGGAAAAGTAACTCCCATCTGAAAGAAGGAATTCCAAGCACTTTGGATGCCTTAGAAAGAACATTCAGAAAATTAACATACTAAATCTCAATTGGGAGTAGAGAAAGACAGAAGATTCACATTCTTATGCCCAAGGCATTCTACTTCAGCATTCCAATCTCATCATATTACGATTTAGAGACTACAGTTCATTTGTCCATTAGGACTATATAGTTTCACATGTTCCATAGACACACTTACAGATAGATTTGTTTACATGAGAAACTAGCAAGCAATATACATTCCACAAACTAAGCATCAATGTTCAAAGTATCTTGAGATACTTCGCAAGGATCATATACCCATAAATGAATTACGTAAAGAACGAAAATTTTAACATTGCATTGCCAATAAATGACTTCAGTAAACAATTAGACAATGCAGTTTGAAAGAAAATGGGAAAAAAAACAAAGAATAAAGGGAGGAAAAACCAATTTATTATGCTTAATTAGATGAAGACAATGAGAAATGCAAGCAAACAAAGGAAAACAAATTGCAAGAAATTTATTTTCTGCTCATTTCCAGCATTGTACTTTCTTTCCTCCATCCCTCAATCCAAAACACAACCTCAGAACTTCAAAGATTGTTCTAACTTCTAAAGCCCTCTTTTCCACATAAATATGGTAGTATCACTTTCTTCACCATAACCACTTGAAATTAAAAGAGAATGATATATATTCAAACATAAACCAAGTCATCAAAAAAAAAATTTAAGAAAAAAAAAAAGAACATTCTCCTACCCTATCATATAGGAGACTAACATAGCACGCAAAAAACACAATTTATCTAATCAGAGATTAAATTAAGAAATCAGAAAGAGCACAAACACATCCAACAAAGCGAATTCAACGGCATAAAAAACAGAATCACAAGAGACACACGAGAACCAAAACAGAGAGAAAGAAGACCTGGAAGTTCTGGTCCTGGGAAAGGGATTTGAAAGCGGACTCGAGCTCGGTAAGGGCATGCATTAGGGTTTCAGGGACGTACTTCCCACCGAAGCGACCAAAGCGACCGAACGAGTCTGGCCGAAGGGCAAGCCCCGCGTTTGCGCTAGTCGAGGCGGAGTTCATCGTGAACGGGTCGCGCGTGAGGGTGCAGGAGACGGGGGCCAAGCGTCGCAGCCTCACGGTGGAGAGGCTTGCCGGAGGATTCCGGAGGCGGAGCGGCGATGGCCGGGAGAAGGAGGGATTCCCGCAGGCGGAGGAGCGCGTCGAAATGGCGGCCATAAAAGCGTGGTTTTGGGGGGAATGTTCACGAATTGTTACGCGGGATTGGCTAAGTAATGGGCTTTTGGGAATTGTGGATGGGGCAACGAGTTAGGTCAATAGCTCTGGGTCTCTGCATGTCGTTTGTTCTGACCATAGGGTCTTGCTTTGTAAAATACCCCTGTAGTCCCTATGTCTATTTTTGCCTTTTTCTCCTCCTTCACTGATTAGCATTGGAATTCTGTTTCAAAAGGGGCTTAATTAAAGCTTTGATGATGTCTTAACAGATTGTAATGCCTTAATATAGATGATTCAATGTGCAAATCCAATTGTTTCTTGGAGGATGATCGATGAGATCCCGGGTATTAGATTTTGACTAAGATAAAGGCTATTTATTTTTAAAAAATAAAATAAAATAAGATGTGAGTCATATTGTAAAAAAAAAGAAATTAAAGGACCCTATTTTTTGAGTGGTTGGTGGACACTAAAGGCTTTTAATTAAGGGATTAACCATTGAACGCTCAATGAACATTTTTGTTTCTCTTGTTAAAAATACTCTTATAGGTTTATATTGTATCAATAGTGATTGATTTGTCTAACCGCCATTTAGGATACTAAGTTACTAGCCATGTTGCTTAGATCCTTTGTGTAAATGTTTAGCGAGCATATCACATTTTAAAATTGTTTGTATAACTAATGAGAATTATGAGGTTAATGTTCAAATTGTTCTACAACTTATTATGAAGGATAATAGCTAAATATTTGTTTAGAGACCCATTCAATCAACCTCTTGCACCCCTTTCATACATGTTGTGCAAGTTATAGCATTGACATGTTCAGCTTTACAATAATAATGTCTTAACTTATCTAAATAGTTGTAGGCATGGCTCGAGGAACATTTACAACCACATATGTGGTTGGAATGAGTTTAGGGTAACTGACAACAAATCAATTTCCATAGAGTGCCTAAAATTGTTTGAAATGTGTAAGCCTTAACATATGTCTAAAATTGTCTGTTACCCTAAAATGTAGAGGCATTGTTAAGGCATTCTAAAGTTACCCTAAAATATGTTGGCATGGCTAGAGGCACAACAAATCAATTTCCATAGAGTGTCTTAAAATGTGTGGCATTCATCACCCCACATGGTTGGAATGAGTTTCTAGGATGTGGAGTATTCAGGGACAAGCTTATGGACTTTGCAATATCATAGAATTTTGATTTTCAGTTCATCAAGAATGACTAAGATCGAAAGAATGGTCGTCAGTTGTTTCTATGGTGAATAATGAATGGCACATTTATGCTTCTAATGATGGTCACTAGAGGACAGATTCAAGATAAAAAAGAATGTACACACAATACAACTGTGGTGGAGCCATTTCTAGCTCTCCCCACACTCAAGCATCTAAATAATGGCTCTATAGACATGTTGTACAAAAGCTCAAGGATCGCCCTTCGTACAAATCCATTGAAATGAGTCACGACCTTTTATGATCATGGTGTTCCTTTGTCATACAAGCATGTTTGGAGAAGGGAAGAAGTGGCAAATGAAGTCAATCATGGTTCCAATATAGCCAGCTCCAGCTATGACTTGCTATTGTGGCACTCCAATGAGTGTTTTAAGCAAGCATGCATTCTTTTCTTTCCCAACCTTCTTAAATGGGTTCAAATAAGGTTGTAGACCTTCTTGTTTGTTGATGGGATTCAATTGCTTAGCAAATACAGTGGAATACTATTAGGTGTTACTAGCAAAGATGCGTTAAGGGACTTTTCCTTTTTGCTTTCACTGTTGTAAATAATGAGAGTATTGATAACAAGATATGGCTTATGTAGAACTTAAAATGGTGGACTCTATGAATGTCGGGATGGGTATAAGAGAACCATCACTTTCATTTCTAATTAGTCCATGGGCTTGATAAATGCTATTTCCAATGTTTTCTTGGGCTCATCTCATGATTAGTGCTTATGCCACTTAGAAGCCAATGTCCATAAAGTATTAGCTTGTCTCATAAAACCAATTAGGGACAACTATATAAGACTGTCCGAGAAGATAGCATTTGTGATCACATGGAGGGAGTATGAAGATGGCCTGTGGGAATTGAGAGAGGTTCTTCAGAAGGCATACAAATGGCTACATGAAAAGGTTGAGTAGGGCCAATAGTGCAATTACCGCTTTCATTTGAGAGAGGTTCTCAATAAGGTGAAATTTACCCTAATGTTGTACAATCTTTTAATGCTTGGATGAAGGAAGCTAGAATGTTGTCCATGACAAATATGGCTGACATGATCAAGAGAAGTTATCATCCAACAACTTATGTTATTTGGTCATTTTTACTTCATACCCAATTGGAGTGCAATAGTTGCTCGTCAAGTTTCTTCTCAATTATACATTACTCATGGAGTATTCTACTAGCATGGATAAGCAAGCTACCATGTATGCTCTATCCTAGAGCATGCTAGTTTATTGGTAACCTAATTAAGAGTCAAGGGCCTATCTAGCCAATAATCTAATACAATATTTCGAACGTTAGATGGTAGGTTCAAAATGATGAATATGATTTACGAGATTAAGTAGTGCAAGCAATAGGAAACTCATCTATGTTCACTGATACATTAAAAGATTGAAAGGTTGATTGAGAAAGAAAGATTACACATAAACTATCGATTTGATGGCATTTAATTCAAAGTAGTTGACTATTAGACCAATTTAGTGAACCTAGAATTATGTACATGTTTATGTAGATAGTGGTGGGTTCTATGAGTGTAACGATCAAAGAGCCTTGGGCCACCACACTCTTCTTTTTCATTCACAGTGATTCAGATTGCCTTCTTAAAGACGTGGTAACCTGGAAGAAAACAAGTGAGGTAACTAGATTGAGAGATGAAGGCTTGACCTCTATTCTCAATAACATCACTATCACCACCATCAACATCTTTTCATCTAATTCGTGACTTGTTGATCAAGATCTATTTCTATCCAAAAAAAAAAAAAAGACAGATTCCCCCTGTCAACACCTTATATTGGACTGAATATATAAAATAAAATGTTTTCCACCCATCTGACCATAGTTTTACATATGGTTGTTTCCCATGATTTCTTCAAATTTTGACAGAGTCTGTCTAGATTTGGATAGGTAAACTCATTAAATTAATACAATTAAGCATCAAAAAAGGCCAAGGAAATTAAATATAGTTAAACAACATTTTTCAATGAATTTATCATAGCTCCAATCATTTGCAATCTTAAGTTTAACATCCAGATTTTGCCGAAAAAAAATGTTCCTTTGACCAATCAGGAGTTTTTAGTACTTGTGACAGGATAAAATAATCTAATGATAACAGAAAGCAGAACAGAAATAACATAAAGCACAACTAGACAAACTTCTGATAACTCAAAGAAAACCATGCATCGAACATTTTTATACAAGAGTCGAGAACATTTACTCTTCATAATTGTCCCCAAAAATTCATAAGCAATTCTTCTGCAGTTCAATACATCAGTCAGATTGGTTGAGGTTGAGCCTGGTTTTTTTGCTGCTTAAACATGTTCTTTATAGCTTCTTCTTTCTCATCGATGAAATCAAAGAAGTTACGAATGGGCAGTGAGCAGCTTTTGCTTGACGATGGCTCTTCAGTGGATGGAAGATCTCTACGTATTTCCCTGAACCGAACATACTGGCAGATTGCTCGAATGAGGAATAAGAGAAGTGAAGCGACTATGGCGATACCACAAAGCAAAAATAATCCCCAGAAGCTAGTGAAATGAAGCTCATCAGGATTGGAGCTTGAGCTAGTATGTACAATGCAACTTGATTTACAGAACCATTTCTGGTGAATCTTTTGGAGCTCACTGTTTTCAGAAAGCTTCAGTATGGCTATTGATAAATCAGCTGCAAGAGGTGAATCTCTTGGAAATGCCTGTGAATTTAAAAAACGGCGACTGTCATGCACTCAATGGAATTATGTTTATCGAGGAACATAATCATTTAGGATTTGATAAACCAAGTGAATCAGCAGGAGGAGCATTCTACTACACCATAGACAAGTAATAAACAAAATTGTCACCTCATTGATCCTCAGTCTGCCTACTTGATGAAATAGTTCTATAAATATGATGTCTTCGAAGATCTACAGGAAATGCATGAAAAAAAAAATTTAAACAAGCTCATTTTCATCCCTCAACTAGAAAAAAAAAAGATCATTTGTTTTGATCTCTTAATTAAACAACTTTGTTCATTTTAGCCCCTCTGTAGATGACACCGTCCAACAGACAATGTGGTGTCAATTTTTGCTGACAAGACATCTTATGTAGATGCACGAACAGACAACTTATCCACATTCACATCCAATTCAGCATAAACAAAAACCTGAATGTCTCTTGGACAACATTAGTCATGGTGATGAAAAGAGGGACTACAATGTATAAAGGAACCAATAGTCGCTTTAAACTGATACAAAAAGGATAGCTGAAGAAGCCCCTTCCTTAGTTGGTCTCCCTTAAACAGACCTTGATGTCCTCTAAAGTTTCTGGCATATTTATTAGCAAGAGAAGCAAATTACTAGACAAACATGCAAATGGAACAGCTAAAGCATTTTGACATGTACTCTTCCTAAATCAGCAGTCATGGATCAGATATCATCACATCAAATATTTCTTTGATTAGACCCAAATACCAGTTCAATGTTAGCATTCAGTGCATAAATATATAGAATACTTACCTTAGTGTCTTACTAAATTTATAGCATGATTAAATCATCACCATGGAGAATTGAGCAAATAGTTAATATATCTACTGTACTGGTCTCTTATCAGATATGTTAAAGCGTTGATCCACAACACACAAAAAACCTATAGATGCTAATCCAAGCATAAATGGAATCAATATATGGCATATACATCTATCAGAATTACTTGAGGTCAATCAAAGTACTTTCCGTCTTTGCTCATGCATTCACGTTGTCTACTGTAACTTTCAAAACATCGCTTTTTCTCACTTGTAAAATTATATATATATATATATATATATCTTTGTCCTGTTTTACCTTTTATACATGTGCATAATTGGCTTTCTCTTGTGTGGTCATATTTAGATAGGATAACAAGCATTGAAACATGTAATCTAACTCTACATCTAAAATAATATTTCTGTGAAATTTTCAAATGCTCTGATCACACAATCACTGAACTAGGTCAAAAAGTAGATAAAAGACCTACAAAGGAAACATGGAAATAATTTATGACCTGATCATTCACTTTATGCAAGTTAGCCAGTAGCAACACAAAATAGAAGAAATTATTTAATGACATATTATCATGAAACAGAGTTTGATATATCTACTATCATTTGGTGAAATGAAAATGAAGAAAGGATCAATTAGCAAAATCAATATATATAAGATGTCAAGGAGGTTGATCAAACCCCAGTAATTTCTTGTGATATTATTAGGAAACCAAAGACTAGAATGCCATGAGGGCTCATCAGGAGAATCAACAATGTAAATCACATAAAGATGACAATTTGCAGACACTATTAGCTGGTTTATAAATGCTTTCAAATAAATTACTTACAAATCCCCAACCACTCTTGGTGAATGGCAGCCCAATAATGCCGAATCCCTTCCTCTGTGATAAGAATAATTCAACGTACGGGAGCTCATCTACAATAGCTGCGACACCCCCATCATTTGGTCCCAGCAGTAGTGCTTTTTCATAGGCCTCTGGAGAGCCTAGAGAAACAAGCTTTGATTGATCTATGTTAAGAACATCTCTCAGATAGCTTTGAGCAAAAGAACCTTCTTGAAAACCAATTGGCTGATTACTTGCAATCAAACTATCAATTCCTTTTATAGGCGATGAGAGCTGCTGCACGGTCAAAAATGATGTCAAATTTGCAGTGTAACTTGATGTGATCACCATCAGCAAAAAAAGCCATATCATCATCACCATTCGTGCAAGGGTGCTTGTTGTTTCTTCTTCTGAAACCAGTTATATACAATACAATATTTAATAAAGCAGATCTATGTCAAATTATTCAAAAAACATGTCTCACTTACGATGTGAATTGAACAGTGTTGAGAAACTAAACCTGAAAAAAAAAAAGCATAAGTGAGATGTCAAGTAAATCAACACTCAAAGTTGATAATACCAAAAAGAATTCAGAGTTAAGTAGCTCAATAGTAACTCTTTGCAGTTAAGATCTTTCATTGGAAGAATAATGTGGAATGAATCCATAACTAGTAAGCTTATGGTTTACTTTAGAGAAAATTTCTGTGAATTTATTTGACCCCGCAAACTACATTAAGTTGCCTACAAAATGAGAGATACAGGAAGTTACAGATCCAGAGCCCGCTACAGAAAACAATTGTCCCTATCTGGTCATGCCTATCCCAAGAGTGCATCCTCTTATTCATTTGGACGAAAGAATGCACTGCAGTCTACCAAATATAAATGCATATTCTTGGACAACGAAATACCCTTGAGAAATAATATTTAGTACCTGTAAGTGGAATTTAATACATTCCAAACACAATTCAGCATCAAATGACAAGTATTATCAATAGTTTTCCTTCCAAATATATTAGGGAAAGCTGTCATTTCTTCTCACTCTTAGTCAAAGACAAAGGTATTAAAATCTAAAAATAATGCTAAAATAGAGTTCTACAAAGCTTGATGACTTCATTAATATCTTTTTGTACACCTAACAAGGATTGGAAAGTAATAGCAGAACGAGGAAAAAATAAGGATGAGGGCTAATGGTTGAAGATGAATACTTTCACATAAAGATGATGACCAGTTAAACCAACTACCATGCAATTGAACTTACGAGCAAACATAATAAGAACTATATTCCAAAAGCTAATTAGCCATCTGAACTCAAATGGAAGTTAAAAGGTGATAGTGCTGCCACTTGATCAAGAAGTGTCTGTACACACTCGAAAATTGATGAAAAATCCATCATTCAGGAACAAAGGAAAAAAGGAAAAATTAAAGTTGTACCACCACCACAAGAATGCATTAACTTAATCAAGGAAGGTATCAAGAATTGCATATCAATCACCTTGATTTGGCACCATGCCAGTAAGCAAGTGCATGTATGCTGTTAACAACTATCACTATCGCCAAGTTTTACACAGTAAATAAATAAATAAAGACAAACACAGGCACATACAAATATAGATATCTTAACAAGACATCATCCTATAATATATCAATTTTATAGCATGCTAGGCTCTAAATTTGCACTAAATGCACTAATATAGTTCAGCCATATTATCCAATATTGAATGGAATTACCAAAAGGCAAAAAGTCACTGTCTTCAGAAAGATCAGTGTATTTGAAATTTTGAATCAATCTGGGCAATAGTATATCATGCAAAGATAGACCACTCCACATTCAAGTTATTCAATTGTTTGAATGTGCTTGATTTCTTGCATTATCCATGGTAAATGCTATCTTGAAAATGAGCATCCTCTAAATGGCATCAGACTATTACAAAACACAACACAAGAAAACAAAAAGTGATGGGCATAATGGGAAGCGGTTTAATTTGAATGTGCAGCGGTACATACTTGGTAAATGATTGTCAAGGAAAATTTTTTATACATAAAATTTCCTCTTAACAGAATAAAATTAC
Source organism: Dioscorea cayenensis subsp. rotundata (assembly GCF_009730915.1). Taxonomy (NCBI): domain Eukaryota; kingdom Viridiplantae; phylum Streptophyta; class Magnoliopsida; order Dioscoreales; family Dioscoreaceae; genus Dioscorea; species Dioscorea cayenensis. The sequence continues at coordinate 14,073,805 of NC_052479.1, forward strand.
ACTAATCTGCTTAAAATGCATAGAGTACAATGTTTCATAATGTATAAATAACTTATTTAAAATATTAAAATCCATATATCTGAAATAGGTCATGCAGGTCAATTTAAAGGGCATAATCTTAATCATAGAATTCTTACAAAAGTAAAGAATATCTAGTGCTAAAGATTTTTTCCTATAACAAATTGGTGAATTCATAAATGTTATCATGACTAGAAAAAATAAAACAACATAAATACAAAAATTAGTGTGGTGAGCTTACAAGAGCATATTCACTAATTGCCGCTTTGGAGGACCTCGAAAGTCTTTGTTTACCCGATGCTCGAGTATCCAGATAACTAAACCAATTAAGAGGAAAAATGCTCCTGTTACACACCACATTCCCACACTAAAAGGCCTGAGAAAAACCCACACATTTGATTTGATGCTATCTACGGGTGCAACTATGACAAGGCCAGCAGAAATGTATGGCTGAGTGAAGTCAACAACTTTTGTACGATTTGCAACAATGGCAATATCACCAACAGCTGCATCAATCACCTAAGAAAGATCTCATATAAGAACATTGGTAACATTAAAAAAATAATAAATTAAATAAAAATCAGTTGTATCTGGTATCAACAAAGAGTGGCGGTTGGGTTTTACATTTTCAAAAATCATGTCAATAAGCTTATCATAATTTGGATTTGAATGGCCATCACCAAAAGGCACAAACTTATAGGGAACATTATAGGGAACCAATTTGATAGCCGCCTCAAACAAATCAATGCAATACCCAGTAGGATTAGGGCTACCCGTCATGACTTTCACAAAATCAACATAGCTGTGTCTATGAGGAATGCCAATTCTTAGAGGCCTTTGATTGTCTGCAACCACCCAACCCCGTGGTTTTCTAGTTCCTCCACCAGGCCATACAATAGGTCCAAGAGATTCATTCGTACTGTAATTCCTCTGCATGTTCTCATACAAATTTTTGGGTAATACAAGGGATAGATGAGATTGATTAGTCCAATAACCAACTGTATGAATACTGGATTTCACAATGTTGATTATTTCATAGACACCACTGACAAGGCTGTGACTGCTATCAAATTGAATTGGACCACTCACACCAGTAAAGTTCAAGAGTATTAATTTGTCAAGTAATACTTGCCCGCCTTCAAAAGTTTTGAGCTTTTTAAATTGCGTCTTCATGCTTGTATTTATATTTTTACTACTGTATACTATATCCATCGAATCATCAAGGAATTCCCGTAGGGCTCGAGCGATTGCCCAAACTGTATCATATGCATAAAATGCATAATTATTTAGTTGCTGACCTAACAAAATTTTTTCTTTTCAATTCCCTCCATCTGGATAGAAAAGCATCTTTCTGGTCAGTTTGTGGAATGTATTGTCGAAAACCCACAACTCCTTGCAAATAACTTAGTGAGCTCAGGTTGGACTCAGATGAATCTAAAGCAGTAGAAAGCCAATGAGTTGCCAGCCATACATATTCATCAGTTATCATCTGAAGGTGCTCAGCTGAAGAGAATATTCGTAAACCAAAGTCTGGGTTAACATGCACAACATAGACTCGAGTGCCGATTAGTTTGGATTTTTCCAGCATTTCAGATATGAAGTCTGATGTAGCTCCAGGCGGTAATGCAATTTTGTAAGTGATTTTTGACATAGTCTTTGCAAGCTCATCTTCCAGAGAGTATAGACCATTCCTCCCATACTCATCATCAATGAAAATAGCAATAACACGCTTCCATCCATTATAATATATTAAATCTGCCATTGCAGCCATCTGATAAGAATCACTTTGCGTTATCCGAAGGGAAAAGTTAAACTGGAGAGAACATAAGCTTGGGTCTGTGGCCGCAAAGGATATTAATGGTATTTGAAGTCCATTAGAAATTAATGAAACTACATGTGCAATGGAGGAGGATTCTGGCCCAATGATTGCAACTGCATTCTTTTCAAGAAGCTGAAATGCTGCAATACATTTGTCAAAACAAACATCAACTTTAGATTCATCGAGAACTGCAAGAGCTTTAACAAATTTAAAACATATAAAAATAAACAGAGCTCCTGGATTTGAGATCTCCATCGTTTGTATATCCTACCATAAGAACGACAGGATTGGGCACCTTGAATTCTATTCAGTTGTGTAGTTGGGTTTCCCATCACTTAATATTTTACATCATGACACGAAAGGTGAGATTGAAAGCTCGCTTCTACTAAGAAGTAGATAATAGCGAAGAATCATTAGAACAAGGGATTCAGCAAGCAACTAAACCTTAGATTAAAGGGTCAAAGGCCACATAAGGAAGTCACCACCTTTAGAGTATCATACATAAAATAGATAAGGTGATAGTTTAGAGGAGGTGGCTTGCTTTTGTTTCCACTAAACCTTTAATCAAAGGCTTGGCTGCTTGGTGAATCCCTCATTCTGAATTTCTGCTGATTCTAGGAGTAGTTCAAACATCACTTGATACAACTATTATGTACTTTGCTTGATTTTTGGGATTCTTCAAAAGGCCACCTAATCAATATCCCTGGATGTTAGCATTTTTGGTTGTTCCTACATTTCTTCGAGGTACTACAAGAAGTCAGGCTTGTGGTATTATGTAGAGTGCTTTTGAGAAATTAATTGCAAACTCAAGAAGAAGGAAAAGATGAAAAAGAAAAAAAAAGACTAGAATAATAACAAAGGAGTAGGAATATACCGATAGCAGATCACAAAAAGGGACTAGTATCGAATTAGTAACACTTGTTAACTTTGAGCTTGATGCTCCCACTTCTTATGTCAGCTTGAGTGTGTCCTTAATCTTTCATTATTTGTTCTCTAACGCATAATCAAATACCATAATATCATTCTTCCTTTACCATTCAAAAAGATTAAAACATTATCATACTACCTCTATGGATCAAAACCAAATTTTAATCATAACAGAAAAGAAATTCACTAAAAATTCCAACTAAAAATCCTCATAATAGGCCCTCAATTAGCACTTTTCAAGCATAAAACACTTTTAGTATAAACCTATGTAGAATACATGACCAATAACCACTTCTGACTGCCAAGCCAAAGTCTCTGACAATAACCTCACCATATAACTGATTTCATCATAGAGTCTAAGCAACAAAGTGAAGTAATTACTGCTACTTCAAAACAACAATATATGCAATTTGACAGAGAACAAAACAGATACAAGAAAAAGAAAAAGGATTACCTCCAACTGATCCAACTAAAGCACTACAATTAGCATTCCTCATGATCAAATTCAGCTTAGTCCCTCCAAGAAAACTTGAATTTGAATTGACATCAGCCACAGCAGCTTCAATTGCCACTTTTGACACCTTACCAATAACAGAATCATAGCTTAAAACAGCCCCAATGTTCACAACTGCAGGCCTTGCCCCATTGACCAAGCCCTCAAGACTCAAAACCAGAGAAATCAGGAACACAACCACAGCAAAACCCATGGGGAAGTCCTCAGCTTCTTCAGTCTTTCTGAATTACATTCCCCATTGATTAAGGATGAAGAAAATATGCATTTTCAAAAAGGAAAAAAAGCAAGTCTCCCAAATGATGCCACATGGAAGGAATGACAAAAAAAAGATGGAAAAGCTACAAATACAGAGATTAAAGACATCAAGTTTCATGCAAAAGAATTATCAACTCCGAACCAATCACAAGAATGTATGAAACACATTTTTTTGTCTTTGGCTTTCCTTTTTCTAGAGAGAGAAAGAGAAGTTGGGTTGGGTTGCCTGTCAGCCGTCGCGCCAGTCACCACCACAATAGTAAAAAAAAATAAAAAATTGCTTTTCCTGGTGCCCGTTTCGCAGTCAGGAGACAATAGATCATATCAAAGTTTTTCTTTACAGATACTATGGTTTTTCTTTTGAAAAAAAGGTTTAACTTTTATTTATTAATAGCTAATTGTAGCCCATGGCTATTTTAGTTATTAAAACAACTATAAAGCACCACCATCATGCGGGAGAGTTAGTATTTTATTTTTCAAGTTAGAGATTTAGATTTAAATCCTTCCTAAATCAAGAGTTAATTGTTGGAATCTATAGTTCACTCACATTTTTTTTTTCTAATAAACACAAAATGTTGATTGGGCATCGGTTTTTTTTTAAATATTGTATTTTTTAAAAACTATATATCAAAATGCTCATTTTTTAAATTAATTATGAAAATACGTAAACAAAAGTATCATGCATGGTACGTTTTTGCACATGGGTTCTTCCAATTTTTTTTTAAATTTTATAATAGTTTTTATATGATATTTTACATTTACAAACTTATTAAATTTTTAAATTAATTTTTTTTTCACAATTCTATTTAAATTTTATAATGGTTTTTTTTATATAATATTTTACGTTTTAGTTCTTATAATTTTTTTAAATTAATTTTTTTTTTCTCACAATCCTATTTAAATTTTATAATGGTTTTTTATATAATATTTTACGTTTAAGCCCTTATAAATTATTTTAACACATCATTTTCAAGTAAAAACACATATCATACTCCAAGCGGATGAAAAAGATCGCATATATTATTAAAAGATTACAAAGTCACCATATATACTCCAAACTGATGATAACGGATGAGCATGTATGAGGACCGTTGTACTTTGTAATATGCCAAATATGCTTCTTTTTGCTAAATGATGCATGAACCCTCCAGTTGCATCCGTCGCCATATAACCGCATTTGCCTAAATATCGCATAGGATCGGACTCGATGACTTTGTAATAATTTCTTACGGTTGCAGATTTGACTTTGTAATATTCCTTTTCATTATGATTTGTGTTCTTTTATTGAAAATGATATATGTTAGAAAGAATTTAAATAAAAAAAAATTTATAAGGACTTAAACATAAAATATTATATAGAAAACCATTGTAAAATTTAAATAGGGTTGTGAGAACAAATTTTAATTTTAAAAAAAATTATAAAGACTAAAAACTAAAATATTATATAAAAAACTATTATAAATTTTAAATAGAGTTGTGAAAAAAATTAATTTAAAAAATTTATAAGGTTGTAAATGTAAAATATCAAACTATTATAAAATTAAAAAGAAAATTTTGGAAGAACCCATGTGCAAAAACCAAGGTAGTCAGACCCGGCCTGGGTATCGACCCGGCCAAGTCCAAGGGTCAGGGGTTGATGGGTTCGACCGGGTTGAACCGGGTTTAAACCGGGATCAATAATAAAATATTAAAAATATATATTATAATAATTAATAATATAAAAAATATAACTTATATTTTAATAATTAAAAAACACAATTAATTAAACATAATATTTAAAATTTTTATTTTACATATTTTTTTATTTTAAAAATATTTAAAATACAATTAAATTTAATATAAGTTTTAGATTTATATACAATATTTGAAATAAAATAAAATATATTAAAAAAAAAACTCTCACCGCTCCTCTCTCGGGACTCACCAAAGAAATGAAAATACCTCTCTCTCTCTCTCTCTCTCTCTTTCGGGACTCACAAAACGAAAAGAAAAAAATCACTCTCTTCATTTCTTCTCATCTCCATTCTCCACGTCTCTCATGTTCTTCGCCTTCTCCAGGTTCCCTCATTTTCTTCTCATGCTCGCCGTCACCGCCAACACTCTTTCTCACTTCTTCTCATCATAGCATTTTTTTCTTTTTAATTTTATTTTTTTAACCCGTGAGATCCGTCGGGTTAACCAATTCCGGGTTGACCGGCCGGGTCACCGGTTTTTGGCCGGGTTATATCAACACCGAGTCAAAGGAGGTAGCCGGACCGGCCTCATGGCCAGTTCCCGATTTTTTCAGTCGAACCGACCGGGCCGGTAACATTGGCAAAAACATACCATGCATGATACTTTTTGCTCATTTTTGTAATTAATTTAAAAAATGAGCATTTTGATATATAATTTTAAAAAATGTAATATTTAAAAAAAAGCCTTGAGCATCCAAAAGGAGTTAAACCATTTTTTAAAATTTATTATTATTATTATTATTATTATTATTATTAAACTAGTAAAACTTGGTCAATGGGATATTAAAATATATGAAATTTCTATTCATCAAAAATAAAGTTTAGAACACAACTATAAATTATTTATTTTTTTGAACAACTACACTACTATGAGGACCTAATTTGAATAATTTCCATCAAACTAGTCAAATTATAAAAAAAAAACAAATCTATTTATTTATTTATTTATTTTGAAAGAATAGCTTTGCTCGAAATAAATCTTTATTATATATGAAATAAATTATGAAAAAAAATATTCCAAAGTAAAACTTAAAATTGAATTTAGATATATCTGATTTCACATTGCCGGTTTAAACCAATCCCAGATAAGATAGGATAAAGGTTTTTGTCAATTCGAAAAATCTAGTGCACAAACTGGTTTTCAAAACCAGATCGGGTACTCTGTTTTGCTCACCATTAATTCTCCATTATTAAATGGTAAGGTAAATGGTTCTACTTACCCCTAATTCTTTATTGTTTAAATGTTATTATATGTTTTGCGGACTCTAGTGCCTTAATGTTAGGTGCCCACTTCTAGCGACCTTTAGCTTGGCCTTTGCCTCGTCGAGGAATGGCTTCTGATGTGAAGAAGCTTTTTAAGTAGGATGATGTACTACAATAATAGAGCAATCTTTAGTAGAAAAGCTCAAAGAATCTATTTCATCAATCCCTTCCCTTTTTTATATATTTTTCAAAAAAAAAAAAATAACTAAAAATAACTATTCACTACTAATATGAAGACATGGCTAACAACGTGGCTTCATAAACAAACACTAGTAATATGAAATCGTTATTAACAATGTGGCCCTATTAACAAACATGGTCACCCCGTAATGGAGTAATGGAAATAGAGAAAACTCATGGTTGCTTGGATTGCATGGAGAATTGCTTAGGAAATATGATAGCGTGAAACATATTCCTCCGTCTTACAAATGGTCTTGTCCACATGATCATCACGAAGTTTCTTTTATGTCAGCACCACCATCTTATATCTCTGCCAAGGTTGTCTTCGCCATTGCCTGATTCATGAACAATGAAAAATGCACCACTTGATGAATTTTACTCCCCTTGAACTTGTAAGCCACTGGCCTGATGCGCTCAATAATCTTACAAGGTCCATAATACCTTGATGATAACTTGTGTCTTCGCTCCCTGGTTAAGGAATGTTTGTAGGGGTGCTTTTTAAGCTTAGTCTATTTCTTCAAAATGTAGCTCTTTTCTTCCTCAATCATATGCTGCTTTCATCCGCTCTTTGGTTTTTGTGAGATGCTGCTGTAAATGATGAAGTATTTGATCTCATTATTGTTGTTCTTGGTCCACCCCATCATCCCTTGCTAATCCAATCTCGTAGAATATCAAAATTGGGTGGGTTAGCTATATATCGCAAGTGCACAGGTCATCAAATAGTAAACAAGATATCATTTCCACGAGAATGAGGATGTTGATTATTAATTTCTTGCAACTAAATTTTATCTAGACAAATCCAAATAAGAACAAAGAAGATGAATAGAACTAATTGTAATTGAAACTAAAACTATTAAAGTGTGGCTAGTGGCAAGGAGGGAGAATTCAGAATTTAAAGGCTTCTAGGATTAGGGTTTGACCCCAATGATAAACAAAAGATCTTATATGACTCTCTCTATTAAACTTAATTATTGAAGGTGGCTTATCCTAAGATACTCACTATTTTCTTTCAGAATATAGCAAGGTATCTAATTTAGATTAACTCCTAATTTTGTGGTAATTGAATCTAATTAGACCCTTTAAGTTACATTATAACCATTAATCCTCAAGAAATCCAAATTTATGATTTTAAGCTTAATCCTACGGTTTCTAACACCACAATTCACCTTCCAGTCCTTCCCTTTGGTATCCAAGATCATGCAAATATGGGATCCATCACATTCACAAGCATTAAGTATCAAAGGATTAAATCAAACTAAATTTAAACATTAAAGGAGAAAGAATAAGTCAATATAAAGAATTTTTGTTCATCAAGGGGCTAATCCCCAACCCTAGAAAGATAGATCTACTCACTCATGTTCGAATTACAACCCATGATATTCAAACTAAGCATCAATAAATAAAAATAAGAAAATAGCATTTCGTACACATGATAGGAACTATGAGTTACTAGTAATGCCTTTTGGACTCTCTAATGCTACATCCACTTTTCAGGCATGAATGAATGATATTTTCGGGCCTACTTGAGAAAGTTTATCCTAGTATTTTTTTTATGATACCTTGATATATAGCTCTACATGGGAAAATCATTTGGAACATCTAAAATTGTGTTCTCCATTCTAGCAAACCAACAACTTTATGTCAAAAAAGACAAATATTGTTTTGCAACTACAAAGATTCAATATCTAAGGCATAGTATTAGAGAAACAGAGGTAATCATGGAGCCCAGTAATATTGTTTTGCAACTACAAAGATTTCTTAGGTTGACAGGATATTATCAAAAATTCATCAAAAACTATGGGAAAATAACATCACCCTAAACTGAAATGCTGAAAAAGAATAACTTAAAATGGTCTTCGCTGGCCAGTGGCGGACCCAAAAAATTTTGTCCAGCCCAGGCTTAAATAAAAGTCAATGTTTGATATTAAATACAAAAGACACAACAAAATTTAAAGGACATTACTAACTACGTCGATATTCAATATCAATAATAAATATCTAAACAAAGTTCAAATACAATATATGATAAGTGAAATAACAATGAAAAATACAAATACAAACTACATGCCAACACTTGAGCCACTCTTGTTACTACTATGATCAAGAGGTGCCAATTGAATCCTACGAGTTCGCATATTTTGAAAATACTGTAAAATATCTTCATTATCAATTTCATTAAATATGCCTTTCTTAATATAGCAAACCAAGTTATCAATCAAAAAATCATCCTCCATTTTGTTATGCAAATTGGTCTTGATGATATTCATTACTGGACAAAACTCTTTCAACTAAAGCAGTTGAAAGAGGTAAGACCAACGACAACTCAATCAACCAATAAACTAAAGGATATCTGAGATGTTTTTTTGTTTCAACCAACTTCATATCAAGTTCTCCAATGCTTCCTAGTGAAGAAAAATCAAAATTTTTTCCCATGTCATATATGTACATGTCTAATTGATCTACCAATGCCATTTGATCCAATTCTGAGAAATCTTATGGATAAAGCTTGGCAATACGAACTAATTTAATAGAATCAAATCTTGACAATGATTGTTTTGGATCAAGGAAACTTATGCAAGAAGGCAATTCAATAGTAGATTCTGAAAAATGACTATTCATATCTTGCATAATCATATCAAGAACTTGACATAACAAATAAATAAAACAAACATCAATTAATAAAAATGTAAAGTTTAATATACCAAAAAAAGTGAAAGTGATATGAAATATACTAACTGAGTAAAAAACCTCAATGTGATAATAGTGAAAATATGTAGTGATTTGCTTCTCACATCTTGCATGACCGGAGACCAAAAATCTTCCTTCCATATTATTTGGCATCTCAATATCAATTTCAACACAAAACTTTGAACCATTAGCCAACAATTCATCCCATCCATCATCTCTTAATGATTGCAACTTAAACTTGATACCTTCAACCATGTCTAAAGCATTCACTATAATTTAATTTTTCTCTTGCAAGGCTTGTGACAAGCCATTTGTTATACCTAACACCTTTTTCATCAAAAATAATATAAACGCAAATTCAAATCTTTCCAGATGATCAATCAAACGTAAAGCTGCACCTTGTTGGTCAGGATTAGTTCCATCATCATGAACATTTCCAACAACATCCATTATCCCTGGCCACATCATTAGAAGATGAAGTATTGCATAATAATGAGATTCCCAATGTGTGTCTTTAGGTCTTGCAAGGCTTGTATCTTGATTGCAGCCTATGCCAGTAGAAATTACACCTTTCTCTATATGTGTAACTATATTTGCATGTTGGCTTTTGTCGAAGCGCATCTTTCGTTTTATATGATGCTATGTTATATATAAAAACTGCATAACTATTATCATGCATTCAGTTGTTGATTCTTCATTAAGCATGCATTTTCCAAGCTTTTGTAATAAATTCTTCTCCTTTTGTGTACAAACTACTTCTTTTAGTTACTTTACATGTCGGAAGCTGGAGTTGACCCCAAAACTTTGATGAATTGAGGATGTTCCAAAGGCAAAGATAACAATTAAAACATTATGGGATGGGTCAGATTTTCTAAGATACACAACCCACATGTGGTCTATAAAAGTGCCTGGGACCCAGTTCCTAACATTGGGTATAAAGGGCATCAAGAAAGGATTTTTCTTGGGAAAAAAAGGGCAGAAGGGGATGGAGGTTGGACAAGAAACAAAGGAGGTTTTAAAGGCTCCAAGAGGAGGAGGAAAGAGGAGGAAGAAGGAGGAAAGTGGTGGAAAATTGAAGATCGAGTCTTTGTCGGCAATATGGGGAGTTTTCCAAGCTCTGTTGTGCTGTGTTCCTGCATAGTTTCTAAGTTTCCTATTTTCTTCTGTACTTAAAACATGAAAGTGTAAGACTTCTCTATAGGTTTTGGATTAGCCCAAAGTAGTGGTGAATGATGTGGTTGTTCCTTATGTATAGATCTTTTAAATTTAATGGTAGATTATTTTGATTTGGCTTAAGATTTGTGTTTACTCAGCTTGGAGTATGAAAGCACTTGTTTTATCATAGAGATAAAAAAATAACTGAAAGGTTATTCTAGATCTCAGAAATTTCTAAGTCAGTCTTGAAATTACCAAAAGGTATTTCTTGAGGGTTTGTTGCTTAATCATTGAGCTTAATAGGGTTTTGAAAGAGTTTATCTTCCACGAAAGTAGGGGGTGGCTCCATCTAAATCAACTTTTTATCTCTTGAAAAAGAGTGACAAGTAACTAAGGATTATTACCCTTCAATTGATCTACCCAAATCTAGTATAGATTCGAACACATCCTTCATTACTCTTTGTGGTGAGTTCCCTAGCCTAGGTTTGTTTAAATCTGGTTTACAGTCCACATCCTTGCTTCTCTACAGTCCTCATTTGAGCAATTTCTCCTGCATGTTGCTTTGACTTTCCAATCTTTACACTTTTTAATTACTTAGATAGCCTATTGTTGTAATAGATTAGTAATCACACTTGGTCTTCGTGGGATCGATATCTAAATTACTTCTTGGCAAAACCGTACGCTTGCGGTTGTGCAACATGCTCCAACTAAATTGACAATCTTGATTATATAACTAAAGAAGTCATTGGTAATAGACATTTTTTCGTAATACCAACAGCAACAAATTGAAGTTGATATGCAAAGCAATGAACATACCTTACATATGGATTATCTGTCAATATAAGTGACTTTAGGCCATTAAATTCTCCTCGCATATTAGAAGCTCTATCATAACCTTGACCTCGTAATCTTGATAAGGACAATCCATATTTTGCAAACAAATTATCAGCGGCCTCTTTCAAAGTGTGGGATGAAGTGTTTGTCACATGCTCTATGCAAAGAAATCTCTTAATCACTTATCCACGAGAATCAACATATCTCAAAACAATAGTCATTTGTTCCTTCACTGAAATGTCTCTAGATTCATCAACCATAAGTAAGAAAATCCTATCACTAATGTCTTCAATAATGAGTGATCTCACTTTTTCAACACAAGAATGCACCAAGTCCTTTTGAATTTTTGGAGCAGTCATTTGGTTATTCCCGAGAGTATTTGCTTTCAATGCCTTGGAAATCTTATCAAAGTAGATTGCGTTTGCACTTTGTTGATGAAATTTTGGAGTGAACAAACGTGAAGACACAAGTTATGCTCAAAGACATGTGAGTGTGTGCCAACCTCCATTGTGCTTGAGTGAATATGCAAATTGGAGGGGCGCAAAGGTAGTCACACTCATGTGTTCTGACTTGTGCAAAGCTAGCAAGATTGTCGTCAAATGTGTTTTTATTTTAAGATGCAATGCGATCTACAACATAGACGTGTGCCCGTTTTATATTACCTTGAGGAAAAGTGTGGATTCGGGATTATTTTGGAGGAGTACTGTAGCAGATTAGTATAGCAATTTAATGTAACAGGTACTGTTCACTGGCCGCTGAAAATTGAATTTCTACAGATTCACACGGGCGTGTGAAAATTCCACACGCCCGTGTGGATGCCCGATTCCAGCCCTATTTAAGTCACGATTTCAGCCCGATTTAAGGATCCTTCTTTCCATCCTTTCTTCATCTTTTCCCCATCTTTGTAAGCGCCCGCAACTAGGGTTTAAAGAGGCTTTGGCAAGGTTTTTGGAGTGGTTCTATGGCCTTCAACACCGCGTTCCTTCTGAAAAGAGTTATTGGGGGAGCTTTTGTCGACATCGATTCAGCAAGGTGTGCCCTAGGCTTGACGAGGGAACCTTTGAAGAAGACGAGGCTACTCCACAAAACCATCGACACGAACATCAAGGGGGTTTTATTTATGAATTGCATATCTTTACTTTTGATTTCATTATTAATTATATTTTGCTCCATGGAGAGCTAAACCCTAGAGGGTACTTGGACTTGTAAACCCTAGGATGTTATTATTTCATTGACCTTTTATTATGATTTCTTTAATTGATGTATTTAATTGAGTTCCAATCTTAAATGCTTGCTGAATTGATTTTCCCTTAGAGTGACACTAGGATTGAGAATCCATCTTGACAACCTTTGTGGATGAGTAACACACCATGAGGGTTAGACAATGCCATATTGGAGAGAGTTGAGAGGGTGAGTCAAGAGGTAGCAGAACATCCCCTTTCCCCTCCGGTGTCATTTATCCTACCTCCACATTCCAAGAGTTCTTTGCGGTCACAATAGAGTGAAGTGCTAAGAAATAAACTCCGTTGGGGCTTAGTTGCGCAAGTAACAGAGTGAGGCGTTGAAGTAATCCTTAGTATCTGGGGCTTAATTGTGACAAGGGGTCTTTCTCCTGAACCAAAGGGTTAATCTATTTTAGGGAATAGGGTTTATCACTTGGAATCCCTAGAGCCTAAAGCAACCTAGCACAGTGTGAGGTGTAGAGACTATGAGATTTCTCCGACGGGGCATAGTGTAGGGTTAGTCATGATTGACCTTAAGTTTGGGACCGTGTGTTTAAGGATCTCCACGACTCATTAGACATTAGTTAGGAAACATAATGATTGGTCTCGCACTTGAAACAATAGTCCTAGGGTGAGCAATGTCCGGGTGTCCCATTTATCATCGATTGCCTCTCCTATCTTTTATTTGCGCCTCCTTCTCCTTTTCTTATTTCTTTTTGCATTGATTTTTATTCACATCACTATTAATTAATTTTCATTCTAGTTAAGTAGCAATCTTTGTGTTTTTAATCACTATTCTCTATGGATTTGACTACCCACACACCGGGGTATTATTATTTCGACAAACTCGTGTACTTGCGGTACAACACGCAAAAGGGCGTTGTCACTTGTCTTAACAAAAATCACACAATATCTAGAACTGCCATCAATCTAACATGATAAGCAACTTCCATTTCTGAACTATGTTATGAGATATTTTGTGCGACACTTTGTCGTGGATTCTTGAACAATTCTAATTTATCGGCTGTAAAATTATGAATGCTAGTAACATTGCCTTCATGATTTCTAAAAGTAGGAATAGCATTCTTCCAATTATTATACTCCATTTTGGAAAACACATCCCTCTCGCTTTCCAATTCATAAGTTATTGGTTTAAACAAATAACACCACAAGCAAAATGCAGAATCCTTCTCCACACTATATTCCAACCATGGAAAAGAATCAAACCATAAAGTATAGAAACACCTATATTGATTCTTATATTTCTTCTTAGGAAAGTTGTGAGTCCTCGGTTGACATGGACTTTTTGCTACATAAGATCATCTCACCTCATCTTTAATGTTGGCATCATATTTCTTAATCACCATTTGAAGCCCAGGCTCCGCAACTAGATTATTTGGATTAAACTCAACTCTTGCTCCTTTCGGACTTGAAGATGCGGTCGTGTTATCATCTTTAATGCTCAACTCGGTGCTTCTTGGTCTTTTAGTCAAAAACTTATCCATATTAAATAACCTATATTAAACAAAAATCTCAACACATTAACAATTTTGAAAATCAATGTTAATCAATTGATAAAAATAATAATAATAATGCTCATGTTCAATGTGAATCAATTATCAATAGCTAGTGTACACATTTCATAATTCATGTTCAAGATAAATTGATAAAGTAAAACCACCCAAACTTCTTCTTCACTCATTCAAGCAATCAGTTAAAAATGGAATAAATAATTTCAATATAATAATGTGGCTACGTGATTAACCCACCATCACCCAAGGCCTCTCTCTTTATGACAAAAAGATGATGGTGATCATCACTGGAAAAAGATGAAGCTCTCTTCTTTGAGTTCTCTCATCCGGTCAAAAGACTTGCAAAATTCCCCTTATTTCTTCTAATTTTTCTCCTCAATACAAACAAATCCTAATACACAATATTAACAAACAATAACATATAAATTTTAAAATTTTTAGAAAAATAGAAACACCACTTACTTCACGATTGATGTGATGGGCGATCATGAGAATGTTAGGGGAAAGCTGGTAACAACAATCCATAGATCTAAGGCAAATTGGCAGAGTTACAGAGGAAACTCTGGAAGGGATGTAGATTTTAATTTCAGAGAAAAACAATGAAATAGGCTCCTCAATTTTGGGGGGAAAAACATAAAACCAATAAACTAGTAAAGGACTAGACTACCCTTGACTTAACACACAACTCAACTCAACAAACACAACACCACCTTGCCTAGAACTTGAAATAAAACATATGATGAACTCATCCTGACCCTCCATTTATCCCACTAGTCATCTAGTAATTTAAAACTTAAGTCACCACTCAACAAACACAAAACTTTGCCTAGAACTTGAAACAAAAAACAAGATGAACTCATCTAGACTCTTCATTTGTCCCACTACTAGTCATCTACTAATTTAAAAACATAACTTCAGGCACCAGACTGAAACACATTCAGAAATAAAAGAGAACACTCATTCATCCTGGGCTATAGTCTCCATCAGTTAGGGCTTAAATTTCGCTGGACTCGTGTCTTCCAAAGATTTCTAGTAGACCAGCCCAGGCTGGCAATATAGTGGGTCCGCCCCTGTCACTGGCTAAATGTGCATATTTGGAGCTCAAAAACTTGATAGTGTAGAGGGCAATATTGGCTTTAGTTGACTTTACCAAAGCTTTCATTATTGAATGCCATGCTTCCAATTCCAATGTTGGTGGAGTACTCATTGAAGAAAGTAAACCAATAGCTTTTTTAAGTTAAGCTTTAAAAGAGAAGAATGAAGCATTATCCACCTATGACAAGAAAATGTTGGTGTTAGTAATGGCTATACAGAAATGAAGGCCCTAGCTTCTTGGTAGAATGTTTGTAGTTCATACTGGGCACAAAAACCTCAAGTATATACTAAGCCAAAGAATTACAACCACAACTAAACAAAGATGGCTTAGCAAGCTAATGGGGTATAACTTCACTGTCGAACATAAGCAAGCTAGGGCGGGAAAACTCAATCATTGATGCTCCTTCTCTATAAGAGGCAACCTACCGCAAATGATGGCAATCTCTATGCAAGTTTCAACATGGTTGCAGGCTTTCCAAAAAGAAAATAAAAATCATGCAAAGATGGAAAGATTGCACAAGTTTTTCTAAGAAGGAAAATTGCTAGGACCATGGACATGGGGGAGAAAGGAGGAAGAAGAGAGCAACCAGATAAACAAAAATGTGGTACTTTTTGGGGATCCATCATCATTCCTCTCTAAACTATATATTGAAGATGGGCCTCCTATTTCTTATGCTAAACATAGTTGGGACCATGCGTTATCCCTCATTTTATCCATGCACACAAAGCAATCAATGCTCTTTTATTTCTGCCATGCTTACATGCAATGTCTTTGTGTATGCATGCACCTCCATCAGATGGTAATGTTCAAATATCGACCTAACTCAATGTACAAGTAGAGAAACATGTTAATGAACACAAACATAAAGTGCTCATGTTTGATCTCATGGCTATGCCCTAGAAATTTCTTGAATTATGTTAGATGTTTAACACCAACATGCTAATTTGCTGTTTGTAAAATTTCTGATTATATATATATATTCTATATGAGAAATTCAAATCTTACGCAAGTCTCATGATTCAAATGTTGTTGTATTATGATCAAAATGTTTCATATGAAAACATGTTGTTATGTTCTCTCAACGTTGTTCAAATGTGTGGGATCAAAAATACCCGCCTGGTGTCGTGTCGGTGAAGAGACACCGGGTGATATATCGAATCACAAATGTTATTTATTTTATTTTTATTTTTATTTATCTTTTGCGGACTCTTTCATTCCTAATAGAGGCAGTCCTTTATTATTAATTACTCCATATCAAAATCTCGGGAACCTCCGATTAAGGGTTCGAGTACAAGTAAAGACAAGAAAATTGCGAATTATAAATTACATTATTTATTTATTTATTTCATATATATATATATATATATCACATCATTTATATGTAAACATATAACTTTATATATATCATATATCATTGCCTATGCCTCATCACCACATTGTATGCCTCGTTGTCATGTTGCATGCCTTGTTGTCATCTTGATATATATATATATATATATATATCTTAGTACCACCTTTAAATTTGTATATTTTCTATTAAAAAGTTTGCTGCTAGATGAGAATTCTTGTCGTTAGTGGCTGAAGAAGAGGGGGGTAAGGGGGTGCTTGAGCACTCCCTTGTCTAGGAAACACCCTCTCTCCCCTTAAAGGTACAAAGGGGCAGCATCCCCCGCCATTCATTAAAACCCCATGGGCCATGGACCATGACATCCCAACCATGAGTTTTGCCTCAAGATGTGATTATATGAACTATGAAGCCTCCAAAATCCCAATCTTAAAGCATACAAATGGAGTATCAAAGACAATGGTTAAGCTTTAGTTTGTGTGAGAATTTGCTTTGCACTAGTCTCAATGTTAGTAAAGCAAACATGAAACACCCATGTGGTCGTGTTTTCTTGTCTGTTACCATGCATCATCATCAAATCTCATCATCAAACATTCATCCGAATTTCTAATCTCTAACACAGTTCCAGTCTTCCCGACTTGTGATTTTCATTTTTCAATCTAGATTAAATTTTTTTTAATAGCTTGATTTGTGCTCTGATCTCTTTCACAAAGCCCCAAGCATGTTGATTTTGTTGATCCAAACAAACTCCAAGGTAAATCTTACATTCTCACATCTTTAATAATTGTTGTATGAGGGAATCATGGATTGATGAATTTTTGCTATTGAGTTGGTAGCCTATAGGTTTTAGGTTTGATTTTTAGTTATTTTGGTTGCCATTCTTGATTGATTTTAGATTTGTTTTTATTGGTGTTAAATTTTGATCGATATGGACCATATGGTGCTCGTGGTGGGCATGGTGATTAGTGAACACTGACATGGATGAGTAGATTTGAAGAATTTCAGTCATTTGACTCAGTTTTAGACATTTAGTGGAAATTAGAAAATTCAAAATTGTTTTATTGAGCAACTAAGCAGGTGAATCTTTGCCATTTAATTTATATTTGTTTGATTCATTGGTTATGTGTTTAGATTGTTTAATTTTGAAATTATTAGCAAGTGAAGCATTGTGTTATTCCCATTTCCCATTGTGAATTTGTGATTATGAGTTGATTAAATTGATTGTGTGTTTATTTATGAAATTATTAGAAGGTGATGCATTGTGTTATTCCCATTGAGAATTTGTGATTGTGAGTTGATAAACTGGATTGTGTGTTTATTTATGAAGTTATTTGTAGGTGAAGACTTGACGCATAGTGTTGTATTATTTCCGTTGTGAATTTATGATTGTGACTTGAAACTTAGCAATGGTTTGGAAGGAGAGGGATGCTTTTTTTGTGGGATTACTAACCACTAAAAATCTTGGAATATGTGGGGTGGGCCGGTGGGGTTGTTTGGCATTAGGTAATTATCATAATTTAGATTATTTGTTGACATGTTGTTCAATTAAAAGATGATGTTTTGATGTTTGATTTTATTTATTTATATTTAGAATTTCAAGACTAGTGCACTTTTTATTTATTTGATGGCGTGGCTTTATTTATGAAATTATCATTTCATCAATTAATTGAAGTGGTTTGGACTTAGGCATAGTGTAATATTGATGTTTATAGGGGCCCCCAACCCCAAAGAGCTTGAAAGCCTTGCACTGGTTGAGTTTGAAAGTTATTTTAAGTGTTTGATAGGTATGTAAATCCACATTAATTTTTGTATTAGTAAAAAATTATGATTTTTCAGAAATTATGATTTTATATAGAATTGTTGCATCGAATAATTGTTGAATATTTATTGAATAATTATGCATGAAATAAAAAAAATTAGGTTATGAATTTAAGTAAAGTTATTTTTCAATTACATTATTTGTTAATTTGGGTTTTCATTTCTTATTGAATTAATTGCTAATTATATAGATATGGAGAGATTTTTTATACCTAAACTGAAAAGTTGTGAATCGGGAGTAAATGTTTCTTCTGAAACTAGCACTAGAGCACAAAAGAGAACTCGTGTTGAGAGTGAATTTTTTTTTGTTAAAACAGCACCCCCTTAGTTTTGTTTCTAGTTTTTCCATTGCTTGTCATTGTTTTGGTACATGTAATTTTGTCATTTGACTCTACATAAGAGTGTTTCTTCCTCTTCATTACTAGTTGCCTGATGGTACGTACATGCTTGCATGCTTGCATGTAATGCTTGTTTTTTTTACCATTGCAAAACTAGTAATATTATTGTTCAATTCTCATATATATATATATATATATATATATATAATTGAGAGGAAACTTGGGCATAGGTTGTAGCTTAGCCTCATCTTTCCAATATTTTTTCAATATCCTTAGCAACATTCATTGCATCAGGCAAGAATTCTGGCTTCTCAGTTGACCCTTCACTCATTTCTTTCCTACTATTTATTGCCTTGCATTGTGTTCACTAAAATGATTATTTTAGTTAGCAACTTATATCATAACTCATAGTTTCAGACATGTATGTAGCTTGTTTTCTGTAACATGTCATAAGCTCATATCCGCATCACCTACTTGGTTTCTATTTAAGTCTAAACATTGATTACTAACAGACACATGATTATTTTGATGGGGAAAGATAGACAAAATGACATGTGTCCATGTTGTTTGATTTTTATAGCACAAGTATATGCTATCGTAAACACGTAATATAATGATAAGAGAGTATTGTCCCACGAGGATTGAGTTTATTAACCACCAAAATTACTTTAACTCTAATTCTACTTGATTAATGAAATTGAAAGATTTAATTTAGAAAAATCTAATTCAAGGACTAGAGGAAGATAGTTAGACGAGAAGAAATCAATGTCAAGAGATTCTAGTTGAGTTCACCTAGACTAATTCCACCTAGATCATCTAGTTCAATCAATCAATGTTTGTTCCTTATGTTGTCATAAAATTTCCCTAAATTACATATTTATCTTTTTCAAGCATCAATAGCATATTTCATTAGATAAGTTAACATCATTTCTGAGATAACTATGAACCTATGGAACTCATTAAGCTTTATATATTTATAATGATGCATACAATCTCATAAATATCTCTATATTATGATGATTGTACAAGATTTCAATTAAGACCTAATTCAATTATCACCTCTCAATCTCAAATCAAATTACTAATCATGCAATTGGTGATCAAGCAATCACAATCATTAAGCATTGATTAAAATATCCAACATAATCTTGAAACAAGAATCAATTAAATTAAATAAACATGAATCTAGGTTTTCATAGTCTAGCTACACTGTAGCCCTAGAAAAGATATTTAGAACATAATAATTGCAAAGCTTGACATATTAACAATGTTCATTATCAAATAAACAAAGAATAACTAAAAAAACTAAAGCTTGATGATGAATCCCCACCGAATCTTCTCTCCAGGCCTTTTGATCTCCAAAATTCTCCTTCTTCTTTCGTCTCAAACCTAGCCCTTTTTATAACTTGAAATCGGGGTAGCGCCTAGGCGCCAAAGAATGTAGTGCCTACGCGTTATAATTTCTATTTTGCACCTCTTAATGTTGTAAAACCTAGGCGCTAGATTTTCTATTTTCCTTGTTCCCTCTTTGTTGAAATTTTGCTCTTTTTTCCTCCAATTTTGTGCTTTTTATATGTTCTTCCTTCAAATCATTCTCTTTCTTTCCTACAATGGAATAACAATAAGATTAGAAGTAAATTTGGTTCAAAATAATTCACATTTTATTCATCATGAGTTAAAGAAAGTCTATATAATTTAGTGCAAATCATACTTATCAATCTGTAAGATGAAACAAAGGAGAACAATCATGTGGATAACTTTAGCTCCCAAGTGTTGGCTTCTCAATGGCTGAAGCTTTTTCTTCAAAGATAGCATTAGATGCTAAAGAATATATATGAATGTCACATCTTTCTTTGGCTTTCATTTTCCAATTCCAAGTTCTTTTGTCTTTGGTAATCTTGAATTGCAAAGTGGTTCAGATGGGTGTTTCCTTCTTCAAAATAGTAAGCCCCCGCCTGCAAAATGCATCATTGCTTTCTTGCATCCCTTAATCCATGATTTTTTTATTGTGTTGTAGATTAAACTCTAATATTGTGTTGTAGATTAAACTCTAATTTATTATTATTATTTTATTATTATTTTTTCTTTTTAAATGAAATGACTTAATCATTCAAATGTGGGAAAATAGCAAAGTAAACATCATCGATTCTTCAATATTAAAGTTTAATCTAGGTATAATACCCTAGTTGGTCCCTGTACTTTTCTCTCTCTTCCCTTTTGGTCTCTCTACTCAGAAATGCTCCCGACTAGTCCCTCTACTTTTGAAAATGTGCCCATTTAGTTAAAAAATGCTCCTACATGCTTAGGACTAGTTGGGAGCATTTTTAACTAAATGGGCACATTTTCAAAAGTAGAGGGACTAGTCGGGAACATTTCTGAGTAGAAGGACCAAAAGGGAAGAGAGAGAAAAGTACATGGACTATTTTGGTGATTATACCTTTAATCTACAACACAATATGAAATGACAAAATTGGAAAGATGTGTTACAGGAGATTTTATTGTCTTTAATATATATTACATCTTCTCCATATAATATACATTTTCTTTCCATTAAGTTGGTAGTTTTTATTCCATGTAGAGGTAGCAGCAACTAAAGCTTGTTCATCAGGAGATTCACCTTGATAGTCAATTGTTCCCACCTCATCATGCACATTATCACCAATACAATTATTGGTAACCATAGGAATGACTATGTTACAGGTTGCCAAATCAAGGAAAATTTCTTATTTCAATTTCTATCTCCGGTCTCCTGCTGAGGGGCCTTCATGGTAGGTTTATTTTCATTTTATATGATGCCTTTTCCCACTCCACCTTTATTGCAGGTATATAGATCATCATCATAATTAGCCCTTGGCATCAGCAATACCTCCTGGCGTTATCTTAAAGATTGCTTCGGCCTTAAGGAGGTTGGGAGCTTCAAAGATCTTGTACACGTGTTGCTTGCTCTTGCCCTTTCGTATCATAAGCCGGATGGTTATTGCATGCGCTAGCACGTGGCCTCTAGCGGGTTTCTTTGGATCCGATATGATACTCTGCCACCCGGATCCACAATCACTTAATTCATCATATACACAACGATATTGAATTCCTCAGCGATCTTGATAGCCATGGTAACATCTGAATCTGCTTTTGTTGCTGCTCCGTGAGCTCTCCTCTACCAGTGACATTCATGTGAAATAGTACGATCACTACTACAAATTAATGCTTTCGGGGCACTTTTATGCTAGTGTTTTCCATAAACGCTGGCCATATAGCACATTTTATGGCGTTTTTGACCAAAACGCAGAGTAGGTTGCTTCGCAGGCTAAGAAAAACTTGGGCGCGCGAAATTTTTTTTGTCGCAGAGTTTATATCTTATAAATGCCGGGAAAATTATTGATAGGAACGGCGTTTATGTAATAAACACCCGGACGTTCATTTTTTCTCAGTAATTAATAAAAGGACAAAATTTTATTTGGCGGCGTATAGTTTGATAAACACCGGGAGATATGTTTACATAATCTCCTAGCGTTCACTGTTTGTCTCTATATCTCTCTCTCTCTCTCTCTCTCTCTCTCTCTCTCTCTTTAAACTTCATGTGTGTCTGGCATCCTAGAGAGCATTGGTCCCTGATTTTCTCCCCGATCTGTGAGGATTTGCACCCTGATCGTTCTCTTCCTCGCAGGCATTGGTCCCTGATAGTGCCTTTTTTAGGTATTGTTTGTTTTGTTGGGGTTTGTATGTTGTAATCTTTTTATCTTTCAGTAATTCGTGCTAAATCCTTGCTAAATCACTGTACTCACACCTTTTCTCGCAGCTCCACAAGGATTGTTTTGATTTGGAGGAGCTGTTGATTGGTAGTTGCGGATCTCCTTAAGAATCTCAAGTTCTATCCGGTGAGCTTTGGTTTTGGGTATTCATTTTTCGTTTGAATGTTTTGCGATTGGTTTTTGATGCGATTTTGGTGTGATTTTAAGGAATAAGGAGGATCTCCAGCTAGGACCTATACCTGAGCCGCTCCCCCCCCTCATTTGAAAAAAAAAGATCATTTGATCTAAAGGTTCTTCAGGTACTTTATGTACAAACTCATCAAGCTGCTAATTTTTCCTAAATAGATAGGTAAACTCATCAGTTGTTGTATACATGCGTATGCATGCTATTTGTGTAGCATTCATGATGAAGCTGTAATTATTCTTTTGGCCGATTGATTGTTATATTTATACTAAGAAATTTATCGGATGTTTTGATTGAAAATGGAAAATCAAACATGAGTTTTGTTGTTGGAAGAATTGATTGTAACTTGAAGATGTGTCTTTGGTTATAATGACCAAATATGTTTAAATACATCACTAAAGAGGGTATGTATTATCAAAGTTATGATCAAGATTCAACTAGTAAAACATAATGATAGATTTGAAAATAAATGCATAACCAAGCCCCAATGTTTGGTAACAATCTACATTGCCTAGTGAAAAAAGTACCTAAATAGATGATATTTTTGTTCCATCAATATAACATCCTGAAGGACCATCTTCAGGAAGCAATGCTAGCATTACAGGACCTTTAGCACCTTCTTCAGGACTCAAAGTCCCAAGACCCCAACTCATATCTATTCTAACAAATCCAGGATGAACACTATTAACACAAAATGTCGGAAATTTCTTCGCAATTATCCTTATGTATACTTTAACAAAAAATTTTTGACACTTTATAAGCAGATAAACTAATTGGCCACCCATTTGATTCCAATTTTCCTTCTTTGAAATCATTTAGAAAATGTTTTAGCATTTTATCCAATTCCTCTTCAGTCAATCCATTTGTATCACTCAATTTTTCGACAATCTTGTCATTATTCAAAAAATGCTGCAATAATCAAACAGTTAAATATGTTCAGTATTCAGATGTATTTGATGAGGCTTAGTACTTTAAATTGATATTTAATGTACCTCTAACTTTCCAAGGATTGAAGATACATTTACAATTTTCAATTGAGTCGATAATTGGAGAAGAAAAATAAGTTCTTCGGTCATCCTTTTGGTGCCATAGTAGTTTATATTCAGACATTCTTCGGCATTCTGATATATCTCTGTTGACATAGAAATTCTCTTGAGCAACTTGATCATTTCTTTTTCCTGCACCATTTCATAAATTTTTTTAGAATATTATTAATTTCTAACACTAATTTAGAATATATATATATATATATATATTGACACGTCCGAATATGCGTGTGTGTACCGCAAGTGCACGGGTATCGAAGTAATAAATACCCGGTGAGTCGGGTGAGTCGAATCCACGAGGAGCAGGGGCTACTAGTACTAACTTCTTCTCCGCTATCTAGCCTAATGATAATGGGATAGTGTGGTGATCTAATGTACGAAGAGATGAACACGGAGACGAATATGCAAGGGTAAAAATGGAAGGAGAATCTCAATCGATGAAAAGTGGGGTATTGAGCGATGCTCCCCCTAGGATTCGAGTATTAGGTAACGGATAAGCAAAGTGTTTCTATGATGAGTAAGTTAAGTCGTGAAAATCCAAACATAATCGGGTCTCATCTCTAGATCACCGATACTAGTCCCCTACGAGGTCCGGTGGAGAAATCGCTCAATCTCAACACCTCACACCACATATGACCGCAAAGCACTCTAGGGATTCCAAGCTGTATCCAATTCCTAAAGATTGATCCAACCCTAATTCCCATGCGAAGGATCCTAACCCCCTACAAGGTCCCGGGCGGAGAAATCGAGCAATCTCACGCCTCCCACCAAATATGGTTGCATAGAGCTTAGGGAATGGAGATAGAATACACCAATCGGAGGGGAAAGGGGACACTTCACTATCTCATGACTCACCCTCTCAACCCTCTTCAATCTTGAGGTTCTAACCCTAATGGAGATCTCTCTCCCACCAAGGCAACAAATCATGCAAACCAAATAACCATAAGATCAATAAGGCAAGCAAGCATTAAACAATCAAGAATGAAACTTAATCAAACTCGGATTAAATAGAAACACAAAGCAAATCCACAAAAAGATGAGAATCCTAGGGTTCCAAGCCCAAAATACCCTCTAGGGTTTTAGCCCTCCATGGAGCAACATACAAAAACACACCATCAATGAATGAAAGTACATTAAAACCATAGAAATAAACCCCTTATATATGAGCTGATGGCCTTGATGGAGAGCTTCGACGTCTTGAAGGACCCACTCCGAAGCTAGGTTCACCCGGTGGCTTCCTTGATGCTATGACGGAGGAGGAATCGATCAAAGTTGGTGACGAGCGCCTCCAAAGCCGCGAAAGACCTCCTCTCCAAAACCCCTAGCCGCTCTCACCCTTCAAGAGCCGCATAAAAGATGAGAAAGAATAGGGCAAAAGCGGCTATTTATAGGCCTTAGATCGGGATTACGTCACGTGCCTCACGCGCGTGTGGATTTTTCCGACGCGGCGTGCACTGCAGAATTTCCATGCGTAGCGAACAGTAATTTTGTTACGATGACCGCTCATGGTGAAATTACTACGAGTACTTTTTCACAAAAACGCGATCCGAACACTCTTTCTTAAGGCCATGTCCAGGCACACGTCCATGTGGTGAGGCTATAAAACTTTTCTTCATCGACGTATCTTTTGAGAGGTCTTGCAATCTTCACAAAGAGAAGGAATATGAAGATATGGGCTGCCTTTGTGCCCTTCAAATAGTGAATTGACTTGAATCTTCTTGGAAATTGGCACACATCTCCACGCTTTATGAAGCGCTCTCGTGTCTTGGTCCTTGAATTGAACAAGAACTCCCAACATTGTGTCTTTATAGCCTATCTTTGCTTCCTTTTTACTCTTCAAGGCATTCACAACCTATATGCATAAAAGAACACCAAATACACAATATGAGACATAAACCACAGTAAAAATGATGCTCAATGCATGTAAAACATATATAAAAATATGTCTACTCAAGCACTTATCATATATATATACATATATATACATTACACAAGCACCTCAGATTTTTCTAGTTCTTCTTCTTCTACTGCTGTGTAAGAATTTGAATGTATAGTAAGTCCAACAATTGCTGCATTGTTTATCTTCAGTGGAAATTTAAGAAAAAAAATTAGTTATAAGTTGCTGAATAATCAAGCGTTCTATGCTTTCAAGCAGATAAAATAGTTTGCTTTCCGAACTTACATAATACTAGGTGAAAAAGAAAGTGCTTCTAAAAGATCAAGAGAAAATTAAACTAAGTTTTCAACATGTAAACCATGCAAAAACCATTTTGTTTTGCATAGTGGAAAATCATTATCAAATAAATTACAAGATGAAACCACTAATGGTACCAAGATATCAAGTTTGCCAAACTTTGTTTTGATGAAATGAGCTAAAGAAACAACACTGGAAGAGTCTGAAACATCAAGTTGATGAAACAAAACATCGGAAACACCAGAATTGATTAGCTTCTCAACAGCTTCAGTTCCTCTTTTCTCATCTCTTGCTATTAATATGACCATGATTCCATTGTTTGCAAGCTGTCTAACAATCTCTACACCAATACCTTTGTTGGCTCCTGTCACAACAGCAATCCTGGAAACAAAAATTGAAAAATGATGCATGAAAATGCTTGTATATGTGATTGAAGGGAAAACTTTGTTCGCTGATCAGATTGCACTAAACCTCTTTTCAGTTGGCTTGCACTTGCTTTCCATTGTTTGTGTTCAATGTTCACTACTTCCATGTAAAAGATATTTTTTTTTTTGTTTGATGAAGAGGCTTTTAAAATATCTCCTTCAGTTGTTTTGCCCATAATGGCCTTTTATTATGTTGAACTTGGCTAATTCTGAAACCATATAAGGGACATCTCCACCACACATTGCTAGTTCAAGGGAGGGGAATATCTATTTATCTATCAAAATTAAAATTTATATTTTTTTTCCAATATTTACTAGTTAAATAAATTATTTAATCTTTCAGTTTTTTAAAAAAACTAATATTAATAAAAATATATTACTCTTATTAATTAAAATTATTTTTTTTTCAATTTTGAAATATATCTATTTTGATGTGTAGTAATTAAATCCTTATTTTTTTAAAAAAATCCCACTTAAAGGCATTTATTTGTAACTGATATTATTTTTAATTTTGTTTTTGATTTTTAACTAACTAATGTGAACAAACCATGAGATCAAATCCCACTTTCAAGAATTGCTTCTTCTATACTTGGTACAAGCTTGGTATTAAACCTAAATTTTCTTGTGTTATCTTGTTTAACTGTAATCATCATCATTTTTTTTATAGTTTTTTGCTATCTGCTAAAAATGATCAGCTAGGAAATGATTAGTTCATCACTTCATCCCCAAATTTTGTGGATGTAAAAGAGATTAATTCTTACAAATCAAATTGAATCCATTAATCTGAAAGCAAAGAAGTGATTAGTTCATCACTTCATCCTCAAATTTTGTGGTATCTTTAAGTGATTTGCTTGGCTTGGGCTAGGTTTGATTATATTTTATTGTGTTATTTTTATGGTTTTTCTTGTCACTAGCTATTTGATTGTGCAATGTAGGTGGTGATTTAGGGTTTAAGTGAGTCTAATTCAAGAGGATTTTCTTAGATTTGATTTGAGGATGAAAGGTAGTTAATTCCCCACTTTGTTGGTTTAATTGGACCTTCCTTCTTAGTTTCGAATTTGGTTTTCTTTTCCTTTTGATGTTGGTCTTGTTCTTTAAATTTGTAGCATTTTTTTAGTTTCATTTTGGCATTGAGGGTTGATTGGATTTGTTTTTGGTTAAAATACCAATTAAAGTTGACATATATATGTTATCAATTGAATAGTTTCAATTTAGTTTAAAACCTTATATTTCTTAATGGTGCTAAATTTAAATTAGTTTTATATTATGCATTGTATGGGACATACACATACATATCATTAATTTCAAGGTAGGATTTTTCTTTTATAATAATCAATATTTGTAACTATCCAATTATTATTTTTTATATATTAAGCATAAATGAATAAGAGTTGGATGCATAAGTCAAGGTTGAGCTAAGAATATGAACATGGAGTGGAAGAATTTCTTAAGTTTGCATTCGATAATGCAAGCCAAGATGGTATGATTGTATGCCCTTGCGTAAATTGCGTAAATATTCATTGACAAACCCGTGAAGTAGTGCTTGAACATTTAATATGTGATGGAATTCTACAAGGATATACGTGTTGGTTTTTCCATGGAGAACATGTTCCATCACCCATTGCTAATATAACAACCACTTTCACAGATGCTTCAATTTTAAATTCTCATAACATAACCCCTCCAGTCAGGAAAGATGGCATGGATGAATTGTTAAGGGATGCTTTTAATATGCATCAAGTTGATTAAGGTGGTGTTTGTTTCACAGGACTTGGAACTTCATGTAGTTAGAATTACAAAATCATTGAAAATCCTTTGTTTGTTTAGATGGATTTGAAAAAGTCAAAGGAGTTTGAACTACAATGAAGTAAGGATTTGATGGATTTTGAACTACGTCCAATTTGGGCATAGTTCCAAGTGCAGGAGTTTAATTTATAAAATATGTCTCACATGATTGTCAAATGAGATTTAGATGTTGGTTATTTGATCATCATTATAGCCACTTATCAAATATATATAGTAGTAAATATTCTGATTTTGTTAACAGTTTAAATATATTTAAAAGTGTTATTTTAAATTTAAATCCTCTACAAATAATATCCAAACAATTATTTTAATTTTAAATTAAAAAAATATATATAGTTTTTTATCCTAAATTAGATAATTTATTATTTTTAATTATTTAATTTTTTATTTTTTAAATGAAAATATGTTATGGGTTATTCCAAAGAAGAAATTTATTAATTTAATATATTATTTTTAATCATAAGACTACACAATATATGCTTATAAATATTTTTTAGGGCTAAACTAAATTAGAGGGATAAGCATAATATGGCATTGTTTGGATTAGCTTATCAAAAAAAATTTTTTTTTTTTTGTTTAGTAGAAGTGCTTCTGAAAAAAAGCGCTTCTCTAGAGTAAGTTAAGCACTTTTTGTATTTTCTGTTTGGATTAGCTTTTATGTAAAAGCAAAAACTGTAAAAATAAGCTAAAAAACAGTTTTTTTATAAGCTGGTCATGACTAGTTTTTGAAAAAAGCTGTTTTTCAGTTTTTTTTACAGCTTCTGCTTTTTCAGAAAAGACAATACAAACAACATTTTTGGAACCCATAAGTGATTAACTTATAAAAAAGCACTTCTGGGTTTTTCAAAAGTCAATCCAAACAAGGCCTATATTTAACATAAATATTAGACAAATGAAAATATTTACTAAAAGATACTCATTTCTCTATGGTTTGATATTTTTAAAAATTATTTTATTGATTATAGAAATATTTATATAAATTAAACTAATACAACCAAAATTTAATAATAATAATAATAATAATATATATATATATATATATATAACTGTTTATTTTATAATTAATAAATACTAATGATCATTGAATATAAGGTAATCTTACATTAGATGACCATATATCAAATCCATATTTATAAATCCCTCCAACCAAATACAAAATTTTATAATCCAGCATTCCAACTACATCAAACCAAACACTAGATTTAACACTCCTTGTATTTTTAAATACATTAATTACAACTACATTGTAATTTGAAATCCATTGCATTTTCAACTACATCTACCCAAACACTACCTAAGAGACTTCGGATCCTAATATCTGTGAAATTGAAGTTGATGTGAATGTCGGGGATGGAACTTAAAGGGAGTAGATGAAGAACAACCTTCAGAGGAAGCTGTGAAGTTTTACAAGTTGTTGACAGAAATGAATGAAAACCTTTATGAGGGTTCAAAGCATTCAAGATTGTACTTCTGCATTTGCCTGTTACATCTGAAATGCATGTGTGGGATGACTGGAAAAGGGCTCGATTTGTTGATTGAATTTCTAAAAGAATTTTTTTTCCCTTAGCTGCTATTCCTAGAAGTAGTCATGAGTCCAAGAAAGTCATCAAGGATTTGGGTCTTGGGTATGAAAAAATTCGTAGTTGCCCTAATGACTGCATGCTATATTAGGAGCATAATGAATATCAACAATCTTGTCATGTGTGCGGGTGTTCTTGCTGGGTGTCGAATGATCCCAAACAACCTTTGGATGATGATGGTGATATTGTTCTTAAAAGACCCGCAAAGGTTTTACGGTATTTTCCTTTAATACCACGATTGTAAAGGATTTTCATGTCTTCGAAGACTACAGTTGATATGGTTTGGCATGCTATATCGACATCTACTTGCAACCTCTTATTAAAGGAATTTTCAGTTGAGGGCTGCTTTATTATGGACTATTGACGATTTTCCTGCTTACGCAAATTTATTAGGTTGGAGTACCAAAAGAAAATATGCATGTCGTTGTTGTGTGGCACAAACTTCTTAAAGATGGTTATCTAATGGGAGAAAGTTTTGTTTCATGGCACAATTGATCATCCATTTTGATTACAGAAACATATGTTTGATAGCACAATTGAGATGCGTGGAGCTCCCTCCCAAAGAATTTGGATCAAAAATACTTTGTTAATGTTAGATTTGCACTTATATATGGGAGGGGATGAAATGTACCCTGAAGAAATCCAAATCACTTCTACATCGTTGAAAAAGATGACATCAGCGTCCAATGTCGCCGTGAGACAATGATGAAAATGGATAGAGGAAGATGAATCACATGCGGCAATACTATGTGAAGAAGCGATCCATTTTCTTTGAATTACCTTATTGGGAGTATAATCTTTTACACCACAATCTTGACATCAATGTACATCGAGATATTTGTGAAAATATTGTTGGAACAATTCTTAATGTGGATTGGAAATCAGATAATTTAAAATGTAGACTAGATTTGGTGGAATTGACATTTGTCAAGAGCTTCATCCAGATATCTTTCCAATGGAAAAGCAAGACT
The DNA here is from genome assembly GCF_009730915.1 of Dioscorea cayenensis subsp. rotundata. Taxonomy (NCBI): domain Eukaryota; kingdom Viridiplantae; phylum Streptophyta; class Magnoliopsida; order Dioscoreales; family Dioscoreaceae; genus Dioscorea; species Dioscorea cayenensis. The sequence continues at coordinate 14,104,498 of NC_052479.1, forward strand.
TCCAACTGGCATCCTTTTCCATGCCCAATGTTGAAAAGATCTCTTTTATTATGTATTAGGAATATAAAAGTTTCGTATGCATACTCTTCAAATGTTTTGAAGCGGTGAATGAGAAATAACGAAAACTTAGGGGTTAAAAATCTCATGACTATCATATATTATTAGCATGATTTGCTTCCCAATTGCTTTGCACTCATCCATGTCAAAAACAAGTGACTCTTTTGCCATTACGAACTTTTCGAATCATATTCAAAATCTTTGTGGTAAAAGTACTTTAAGGTGGAAGACATTGACAAGCTTTGAAAGATCAAGCAATCAGCTTTTTATGCAAACTTTAGAAAAAGATTTTCCCCTTCGTTTCTTCACTATACTAGTTACGCACTTGCCATACATCTTCCATTGGAGGTTAAGCTCGGCGGTTCCCGATGGGCATGTCAATCGAGCGGTATAGTCTCATTCAAATAATTTTTATAATATCTTATCGCCAAAAATTGTGGGCTAATATTTTTAGCTTATTGTTATGGGTTTTTGCTCAAGTTATTATGTCCGAAAATAAGAGATTTCCGGAGGGTCTATTGTGAGAAGGATATCCGCGTAAGAATGTAACTTTTTGTTCGAGGTATTTTGGTTGATGTTGAAACTCGTATTTGATAAAACATCAGGAAATCTAAGACAAGTTCATGATGAGAGTATTGTGCTGTTATTTATTCCAAAGTGGTGAGAGCCAAATAGGGAAAATTGATGTGGTGGAGTTGGATGATAGGTTATGGGCAGCACATCGTTATAATAGCTATACATCATGAAGCTTATTGAACCATTCCGCGAGTAAGCCAAACATTTTTGGTTTTTATTTGGTGATGGAATAGTGTGTTCACGCTACCTGCTATCCTTTACTTTGCAAGTGAGTATAAAGACTTGCGTGAGATATCAAATGCGTGGTCTGTGTCTGAAACGCACTGATCCGATAGTGAAATCTACTGCAAAACTCTTCAGCGAATGGTTGAGAACTATATATGTAAGCAATTTGGGAGCAACACTTTGTGCGTATATCATTCCCCATTAATATTTGTACGTTCCGATACTACATATGTTTAATTACATACATATAATTTGGGCGAGATTTCTAATCATGTGAGAGGTGATTGAAGAAGTTAAATTCTCTTTCAAAAGGTCCAAAACAAAAATTATAAAATGGTATAAAGGGTTCATCATTAATGGATATGGACTTCAAACAAAATCTCTTGGGAAAGATGTAGAGAGAACACAAAATTCTGGGTTCTTGTTACTTCTTACCACAATGAGCTACACCAGTGTGCGGGATGCTGTAATCCAGTAGAAGAAAATGTCGACTCATTATGGTATACTGACCGATATAATTGAGTTGGATTATTTCAACAAGTTCAAGGGTTGTGTGCTAGTTTTACGATGTGGACAATGGGCTGATGTGAAAGCTAATAGTCGAATCAAGACATGACAAATATGGGTTCACAATGATTAATTTTCTCGCACAATGGTCACATGTACGAATACAGCGTCGATGAGCCATAAGGCGCTTTCATCTCATGTAGAAGCAAAGTATTCTAAAGACCGAAAATAACTTTGCTGGTTGGGTTGTGCACGCATAATCAACTTCAAGAGAGGTGTGCGAGCATGGGTGATGTAGAATTGCAGATCTTGGACCCACAACTGAATGTTTTCCTTCTCATTAATGAGGGTATTTTATGTACATGATGCGGCCATTGGGCTGCGTCAAGATGGTGACGGTGTTTATGACTTTAGTATGTAATAGTTGACACTACACCACCTCAGCTTTTTGAGTTGGCCAGGTATCGGGCTTTTGGTGATGACACTCGCCCGTTGTTACTGCTTTTTCTGTGTTCTTTTAATAATTCCACGCCAGAATTTTAGGGTTTGCTATACTTATGATGATGGTGCTTCTTCATGTCTTCTTCTATCAGGCAAGGTTAGTTTTATTGACTTATTTATTATTTATTTGGTTGGTGTGGTGTAATAGTCTCTACGCAGGTATACATGAGTTAATATTCATGAGCGTTTACTATATTGAAACACATGCATAGAGGTGCAAACATCAGGGCATAGCTGAGCCGAGACATAGCTGATTCGAAAAGGTGATTCCGCAGCTTCTCTGGCACTGGCACGTGCAAAGCATCGACCTATATTAATATTTCGGGTTTTCTCTTGATTTCTTCACTCTCGATGCTGACTTCAATGCTGTGGAAATTGCCTTGTTGTGTAAGAAGACATAGAAGAACATGATGATTATTGTCATCACTTGATAATGCTCTAGACTTAAGATGGATGGCATGCATATGTGAATTGCATGAGAATTCAGCATTAATTGAACTTCAACTGGAATTTGGATAGCATGCTCTAGTCTTTAATGCATAGCATCCATCTATTAATTGGTACAATAATTAATGTTCAAGTATAAATATATACTGTTCATGTGAATGTACTGTAACTGTGAACTTCAACTGGAATTTTGATAGCATGCTCATTCTGTTGATTCCTTAAGTAACATGGTGATCAACAGAATAAACACATGCATATATTGAGACTTATGTCTTATGAGTGTTAATATATATATATATATATATAAAAGTTAATTGAATGAGTCAACATTATTATAACTCTTTAAAACTAGAATTAAAGAAACTCCTTAATTCTAAAGTAGTAGTAAAATCTAGTAAGGCATGTGTTTGTGATAATTTGTACATTATTTATGAATGTGTTTGTAGTGAAGAGGAAAGTGGAAACAGGCTGTAGAAATTGCAATATAATTTCACTTTTGTGTTTGTTTAGAGAAATGGTAAAGAAGTTCATAGAGTAGGCATTTGACATTTGGAAATGTGTGTTGAGTCGAGTTCCAAAAAATTAATTGAAAACATTTTCCATTGTGTAAAAATTCTAATCATTATTTTTAAACTAGACTTTAGGAGACATAATCCATTATAATATGTCTTAATGAGTTAATGTAGTTTTTTCATTTTTGACTGCAATCAATCATTCACCATCCAAATCCATGAACTCTAGCACATTGTTTGTAAAAAAGATACCAAACTTTAAATCAAATCAAAATTTGCAGAAAGAAATTGAATACCAATTGATAACAATTGATCTCATGTTGGATTGAGGTTTTTTTCCAAAGATGTCTGAGTTTTCTTCAAATTTGGAGTCTTTAATTGAATCCCCAATCTTGATTTCGTATGAGTTCTCTTCTAATTTTGTTTATGGTTGTGTTTTATATATATATATATATATATATATATATATTTGGGTTGATTTTGGGGTTTGGAGAAGGAGATTGAATTTAGGGATATAGATCAATGCTGGAATTCAGTATTGTAGTAATTTGGATTGCATGTTCTTTGCCAAAAACAGTACTTTTTAGAAGCTTATTGATTGGTAAATGACACTAATTTGTGGCTCATTGAACTCAATTTAGCCATTTTGTTTTGAATTTCACTCTAATATATCTTGGAGGCATCTCTTCCATTGTTTCTTCTTACCATGCCTCATTTTTCACAGGCAAGAAGTCATTTTGCTGATTTGGAGCTACTTAAATACATCCTGTGATATTTGATTTTCTTTTCCAAAATTGTTAATGTAGTTTTGTTTATTATTTGGTATTATGGAGTGTATTTGACATGGTAGACATTAATTCAAATGATAAAGTAAGTTTGAAGTACTTGTCTAGCGATTACCATTGTATTGATCAGATTATTAAGCAAATAGAGCTTCCCATAAATTTTGCTGTGTCCAACTGAAGCTAATCAGGTAATTGAAAGATTTCAAACATCATCAGGTAATTGTTTGAAATCTTTCAGCAGCCCATATATTACTCTCATTAATTACTCTTGTGGTAGTTTGGATGAAAATTTTCAGATGTGCAGCTAGTTTTGAGGCGGTGGTGGTTGACTGCTTATTATGTTAAACATGAACCTAAGAAAGTCGGGTTGATGGGTCTATATCACTATTTTCTCTCTTTATAAAACCATCTTGATAGAGGCTGAGTAGGTCATAGCTTGTCATGTCAGATTATTCAATTTGCTGCGCTTGAGAAAAAAACATTGAGGTTTCTGTCATTAAATGGAAGCTTGTGTCTAAATTGGCAGGCGAGGGATTTCCAATTGAAGGGGTTCAATCTTAGGAATTGAGGTGGATGTCAAATGGAGCTGAGATATCACACTGTCAAGGTGATATTCTTTTCATCCACTAGGTTTTCCTTTTTGTGGACCCAAGATGCTACCGTTGACAACCTGATTTTGTTATCACTTCTTTTAATTTAGTGTCATATGCTTTATCATATGATTGATGAGATTTTCTATTAAACATAGGTGGTCTTGGCAACTAAAACAGAGTAATTTGGTGAAGACATTTTGGGCTAAAGTAGGAGAATATCTGGAAGATTTCAAACATCATTAGGTAATTGTTGAAATTAGTCATATTGAAAAGAGTCACACCTAAGAAATATGAATGAGTAACAGAACCTCGTTGATGGGGACTTTGGCCATGTACTTCTAAGATGTCTTGGACAAGTCTTGCCAAAACAATATTTCTTTGATTGTTGAATTAATCGATTTGTTGTGCTACACTCAAAAGAATACTCATCAGCCACTAATTAAGTTTGATGACTTCGTCAAATTTAAACTTAGATTTTTCCTTATCCTTTTGATGAAGAATGTTGTTCCCTACTATTTTGCACGGTCATGTTGTACAAATATCATTGATACACATATTTGATGTGCTAGATTCTAGGCTATAGCATGGGTTATGAAGCCAAATGCTGAAATTGGACGTCTCAGAAGTTTGTGGAAAAATAGACATCTTCTTTAGATGGCTTTATCTGCCCCAGTATTCTGATTTTGCTTCTATTGAATAGAAGTGGCAATGCATGTTTGCATGCGACTGAATGTTTTCCTTTCATCATTGATGCATGACATGGTTGGTGAGAAGTGAGGAATGCACCTTTAGCTACACTTCAATCAGATTGTATTGATGGACCTGGAGTAAGTTTGGGTCTTATTTGATAGTTTATATTCTGGATAAATCTTTCTGCTGAACAGAATTTAGTTCAGGCCCCTATGCATGCCAGAAACTTTTATGGTTATTATGCTCTGGTTAATGGTAGGACGTTTAAAGAAACTGCAATATAATTGATAAGTACAGATTGACCTAAAGGATTTTGAAGAGCATAGTCATTCCTAATGTATCATGCTTTTTGTACTTGGTCAAAGACTGGGTGTTAATCACCTACAAAGGCATTTCTTCCATCATTTCTACTTTCATCTCTTCCACTGCTCCCCCCTTTGATAGCTTGTGAGCATTATTTCGTGTAATCTGTTAAGCACCAGCAAGAGTGTGTTTTTAGTTTTATAGCGTTTAACTGTATCATTTTTTCCTTTTTTTTGTAGACAAAGAAAAACATGTGGAGATTAAAGTTGAAGGGTATCAAGATGGTCCAATCTGACCATGTTGCAAACAATGCAAGTGGATGTGATGCTGGTGCTACAAAATTTGCTCCATCACCTGACATTACTCCACATAGCTCGATTCCATTAGTCAATATTGATTCTACAAGGTCTGCTCCATTACCTAACGTTACTCCACATAGCTCAACTCCATCTTCATCGGATGATTCAAACCTTAATGATGAAATTGCAATCAATAACACATGCACAAGATTAGATAATCTCCACCCAATAAATGAAGGCAGTGATTTAAATTCAGGTAATTCATGGTCTTCAACTACAATAAAAAATCACTGTATTTGGATGCACTAATAACTTATGATATGTATATATATTATTATAGTTGATAATAAAGGACAACAAAGAAAAAGAGGTCAAACTACTATAAAAGAGTTATGGACATTACCTCCTTAAGAAAGGATTTTAGTGAGTTCTAATCAATTAGGACAACCAATTGGACCCGAAGCACAATTATTGGCTGCATTTCTAGGTATGCTTGCTCGATCGGGTCAACATATTGGTCTCCAATATGAGAGTTGGCATAAAGTACCAAAGACATTGAAAGATGAACTATTTAAATTTATTGAGGTAAATTCATTTAACTGAATTGTTCAAATGTATATTATGCTTATAGATATGCAAGCATAGGTTATACTAATCCAAATGGTTTATAATGTTTTCATATAGTTACGATTTTCCCTTGAAATTTCAAGAGAGTATGTGCTCAAATCTTTGGGGAAGAAATGGAGGGATTATAAGCATGATTTGAGAACAAAACATTTCAAATGAGAACATGGTCTACAAGCAAACAAGGACAAAACATCCAAGTGCTACTGTTCAATGGAAATGGGAACAATTAGTTGACTTTTGGTATTCAAAAGAAAAGGAGAGGTTCGAGTAAATATTTTGCTTATTTCAATGAAATTATCTTATCTTTGTCATTTATAATTTAAAATGCATGTCGTATGTAGGATTCAGAAAAACTTGGGGTTGCTAGTAGAAAGCAACAAAAATATACACACACTTGTGGATCAAAGAGTTCGCGAGAAAGGAAAAAAGAAATGGCATGTAACTATAAACTTTTTATGTTTGTCATTCAAACTAATTTTGTGTTCAATTACTTGTAGGAGGTTAGCACAGGAAGAAAAGTAGGTCGCATAAACTTTTTAGAGCAACCCATACGAAGAAGGATGGGTTTCACATGAATGCGGAAACCGAACAAATTATGGTAATACCCTATGTTTTTAGTGTTCTTTAATCAATTTACAATTTGTTTTAAAGTATATTATTTCTTTTAAAAATTGTTTGTTGATATAGGAATCGGCAAATGAGAAGTTAGTTGGATGCCAAACAATCGATGAGGATATGCAAATGGTTGAGAGTGAAATTTTGACACAAATTATTGGAAAAGAACGATGTGGCTGAGTGAGAGGGGTTGGGTTGGGTTAGGTCCAACACCTAAAAGCTATTATGGAGGCTTGACAACCCGAAAGTCTACCAACTCAAACATTCAATCAAGTGAACTTGTTGACCGACTTCATCAAATGGAACAAGAAATGCAAAAAATGAAAGACGAGCGTATGCAAGAACAAGCTTAAGTAGAACAACAAAATACTCAATACAATGCTCTACTTACCTTTCTATAAAATCAGTTTCCTGGTGTTTCTATTCTCGGAATTAACAATATTGGTTCATCCTCACATTCGCAGGTATTATAACATTGCACAAATTATTTTGGTTATGCCTAGGTTCATCTTCTAATGATTTTATTTTATTTACAGGATAACCCTTATGCAGATCCTTAATTAATGGTGTTGGTGATGCTTGGAGGTCTTTAGTCATTTATATATATGTCATGCTATGACTTTATGTGGAACAAGAACAAGAATAACAGACATTGATATTAGTTATTTTGGTGTTTATGAAACTTATTGTCTTATGTTTGGAATCTCTAAAATGTGACTTGTTGTTGGAATTAATGTGGATTAATATTAGAAATCATCAACTATTGTATATGTTTAATGGTTTGTGTGTGTTGCACTTACAAATTGCATTATTAACCTCATGCATTTAGCTAATAATCATACATTTTTCCTAGCCTTCATAATGATTTTCCTTCTCTTTTTGTACAAACTACTCTCTTTAGTTGTTTTAATTGTAGAACGCTAAAATTGGCTGAGAAACCTGGAGACTGTGAAGATACACAACTCGTCTGTGGTCTGCGAGAAGTGCTTGTGGTCTGTAAAGTGACTGGGGCCTAGCTTCCATCTTTGGCTATAAAAGGACCAGAAAATGGGCTTTAGGGTAAAAAAGAAAGCAAGGAGGAAAAGGGCTGGTGGCTAGAAAGATAGAAAAGAAGATCTGAAGACTGGAAGGAGGCTGAAGGAGGAAAAGAGAGCTGAAGATTGGAGAACACACTCCTGTAGACATCATAGGGAGTTTTTCAGCCTTGTTGTGCTGCTTTTTGTGAAACATATATTCTTTCTAGTTGTCTTTGTGACTGAGATGATGTGTGTGTGAAACTTTACTTAGGTTTGGTATTAACCCAAGGTGCTATGTGTGTGATGTGTTGATACTTTATGTATGGATCTCTTATGTTTAATGGTAGATTTCTTGAGTTAATTTCTGATTTATGTACACAGATTGTGATTGTGAAAGCATTGCTTGCTATCTTAGAGATCTAGGTTAACTGAAAGGATAACTTGGGTCTTGGAACCTCATTAATCACCCTGAACCTGCTGAAAGGTAGTTCTTGAGGGCTTATTACTTAATCATTGTATTTATTCAGGTTTTGAGAAGGGTTCATCTACCACGAAAGTAGGAGGTAGCCTTGATCAAGCCCAGCTTGTTATCTCTTGAAAGAGAGTGACAAGTAGCTTAGGATTAATGCCCTTCAAGAGATCTACCCAAATCTAGTCTAGATCTAACACATCATTTATGTTAAACCTTGTGGTGAGTTCCCAAACCTAAGTCTATTTTAACCTGAAGCGTAATCCATAGCCCTATGTTCCTCTCGGCCTTGATTGTGTTTTATTCCCTCCTTGTTATTTCCAATCCCTACCTTTTTAATTGTCTAGATAACCCTTTGTTGCAATAGGTTGGTAATCATACTTGGTCCTCGTGGGATCGATACTTATTTACTACTTGGCAAAACCGTGCGCTTGAGGTTGTGCAACAAGTTCTTGGCGCCGTTGCCGGGGACCATATTGTTGATATTAATTGATTTGCAACCTGGTTAGACTAGGCATTTTATTCTCTGTTTTTCCCAATTAGTCCAATTCACTTAACTTGTTTTGTTTCTTTGCAAGTTAATTCTCATTCTATGCAAAGAAATCAAAGTCTTGGAAGTCTCTTGGAACCAGATCTAGAATTTGAGAAGGATTTCTGGCTTCAATATCAAAGGAAAGAAAAGCTTAAAGAGTCCTCACAAGCATCAAACATGGAAGATAACAGTAAAACTTTGAGAGATTTTGCAGCCCCGAGTGCCCAAGGATTGCAATCCAGCATTGCAAGACCACCTGTTGAAGCAAACAATTTTCAGTTACAGCCAGCACTTATGTCATTAATTCAGCAAAATCAGTTTGGAGGATCACCAGTAGAAGATCCACACCTGCATCTCTCTGTTTTCCTTGAATACTACGACACTGTTAAGCTCAATGGAGTCCCACAAGATGCAGTTAAACTCAGACTTTTTCCTTTCTCATTACAGGACAAGGCTCAAGCTTGGTTACACTCATTACCTGAAGGCTCTATCAAAACATGGGATCAATTGCTCCAAATTTTCCTTTCTAAATATTTCCCGCCAAGCAAAATAGCCCAGTTGCGGAACCAGATCACTGGTTTTTATCAAAAGGATGGTGAATCATTGTATGAGGCTTGGGACAGATTCAAGGAGCTTATGAGACTATGCCCACACCATGGCTTGGAGAAATGGCTAGTTGTTCAAACATTCTACAGTGGATTAAACTATAACTCTCTCATTTCGGTTGATGTTGCATCAGGAGGAGCTTTGATGAACAAAAAAGTGGATGACGCTTATAATTTGATTGAAGACATGGCTCTCAACCACTGCCAATGGGCAAGTGAAAGAAACACAACTCCAAAACCTGCAGGAAGATATGAGGTGGAGGCCTTAAACCTAATTGCAGCCAAGGTGGATGCTCTAACTCAAAAATTTGACAAACTGAATGCAAATGCTCCAACTATCGCCAATGTCACATGTGAAATCTACGGTTCTATAGGACACTTAGCTACAAACTGTCAGTTGATCGCAGCCCCATCTTCAGAACCATCCATGGAGCAAATGAATTATCTAAACAACTTCAGCCAGAGACCTGTCAATGATCCATTCTCTAACACTTACAACCCTGGTTGGCAAAATCATCCTAATTTTTCTTACAAGAACAATCAACCTCATTTTGAGCAAAATTTCAGCTCTAATGTTCCTAGACAACCACCATGATTCCAGAAGAGAATTTCCAATCCATAACCTGTGCAGAAATCAAATTTAGAGGCTTTGCTAGAGAACTTTGTTGCAACACAAGCCAAGCAAAATGAAGAGTTCAAGCAACAAGGTCAAGTCATGAATGAAGCAATTCGGCAGCTTACTTCCAAGGTTGATTCCTTGGCTACCCACAACAAAATGCTGGAAAATTAGATTGCTCAACAAGCTAGTTCTTCATCCAGACCCCCAGGGATATTTCCAGGAAAACCAGAAATTAATCCAAGTGAGCATTGCAAAGCTATAACTCTAAGGAGTGGAAAACAATTGGAAGATCCCAAGTCAAAACAAGCTGAAAATGAAAACATTGGGGTGAGTCCAGCTGAAAAAAATAATACACAACAGCAAATGGCTGAAGAAAATAGTGGAGATGCAGAGATAGTTGATGAGGCACCAAGATACACACCCCCAAAACCTTACGTGCCACCAGTGTCATTTCCACAAAGACTAGCCAAGGCCAAGTTGGACAAGCAATTTGGAAAGTTTTTAGAAGTTCTTAAGAAGTTATACATCAACGTTTCTTTCTCAGAAGCTTTGCAACAAATGCCATCATACGCGAAGTTTTTGAAGGATATTTTGTCTAAGAAAAGAAGATTGGAGGAGTTTGAAACAGTGGCATTAACAGAGGAGTGCAGTGCCTTAATCCAAAACAAATTACCTCCAAAACTGAAGGATTCGGGCAGCTTTTCGATTCCATGCGAAATTGGGGCAGCAAGCTTTGAGAAGGCTCTATGTGATCTAGGTGCAAGTGTAAGGTTGATGCCTTTGTCAGTGTGCAAGAAACTAGACATGGGAGAGTTGAAGCCGACAACAATTTCCTTGTAACTCGCGGATCGATCTGTCAAACATCCAATAGGTATTCTTGAAGACATTCCAATCAAGGTCGGTAAGTTCTTTGTACTTGCTGATTTTGTGGTATTAGAAATGGAAGAAGACACTCAAATTCCAATCATTCTTAGAAGGCCTTTCTTGGCAACTGCAGGGGCACTTATTGATGTTAAAAATGGCAAGCTTTCTTTAACTGTTGGTGAAGAAAAAGTGGAATTTGATTTGGCTAACTCTATTAGACACTCTTTTGTTGAAAGCTCTTGTTGTAGGGTTGATCTACTTGAACGAGCTATCAAAGATGAGTTGCCAAAACACATTTCCAAAGATTTCCTCTAGCTGTGTTTGGTGCATGATGAGCTGGAAGATGATGAAGACAGTGAGAGTGGGAATTGTGCACAGCTACAACAGTCCAAGAAAGTTCTGCAGCAAAAACAGGCCAGAATTGAAACTCTGGAACCAGTTTCCACAGTACACAACCCAGAAAATTGCAAAGCTCCAAAGGTAGAACTAAAACCTCTCCCATCCACTTCAGGTATGAATTCCTTGGACCTAATTCCACATACCCTGTGATTATTAATGCTGATCTAAGCAGGACAGAATCTGAAAAACTTCTCAACGAGCTTAGATTACACCAAAAAGCCATAGGGTACACAATTGATGATTTGAAAGGAATACAACCTTCAGTTTGTATGCACAAGATTTTACTTGAATCTGATTACAAACCTTCCGTTGAGCACCAAAGAAGATTAAACCCTAATATGAAGGAAGTTGTTAGGAAAGAAGTACTCAAATTGCTTGATGCCGGTATGATTTACCCAATTTCTGATAGTGAGTGGGTCAGCCCTGTGCAAGTAGTGCCTAAAAAAGGAGGCATGACCATTGTGAAAAATGAAAGTGATGAATTAATCCCAACTAGAACGGTCACGGGCTGGAGGATGTGCATTGACTATAGGAAATTAAAGAAGGCAACAAGGAAAGACCATTACCCACTCCCTTTTATAGATCAAATGCTAGAAAGGTTGGCTAAACACTCTCATTTTTGTTACTTAGATGGATTTTTTGGTTTTTACCAAATTTCTATCCATCCTAGTGACCAACACAAGACCACATTCACTTGCCCTTACGACACTTTTGCCTATAGGAGGATGCCATTTGGTCTTTGTAATGCTCCCGCCACCTTTCAACGTTGTATGACAAATATATTCTCAGATTTTATTGAAAACATCATGGAAATTTTTATGGATGACTTTTCGGTGTATGGCACGACCTTTGATGTATGCTTAGCTAACTTGTCTAAGGTGCTATACAGGTGTCAAGAAATGAACCTCATCCTTAACTGGGAGAAGTGCCATTTCATGGTACAGGACGGCATTGTGCTGGGACATGTGGTATCCGAACATGGCATTGAAGTAGACAAAGCAAAGGTGGAAGTCATAGAGAGAATGCAACCACCGACCACAGTTAAAGGAGTCCATAGTTTCCTAGGACATGCAGGATTCTACCGGCGCTTTATAAAGGATTTCTCAAAAATTGCAAAACCTTTAACTAATTTGTTAGCTAATGATGTTCCTTTTGATTTTGATCATGACTATTTGTATGCGTTCTGTAGGTTGAAAAAGACATTGATCACTGCACCAATAATTCAACCACCTGATTGGGAGTTGCCCTTTGAAATCATGTGCGATGCGAGTGACTACGCAGTAGGGGCTGTGCTTGGGCAGCGAAAAGAAAAGAGATTGAACGCAATCTATTATGCGGGCAAGGCATTAGATGAAGCGCAAGTCAATTACGCCACAACAGAAAAGGAACTCTTGGCGGTTGTGTTTGCTTTTGACAAATTCAGGTCCTATCTCGTTTGCTCCAAAGTGATAGTATACACGGACCATGCTGTGATCAAATATCTCCTAAGTAAGAAAGATGCAAAGCCAAGACTAATTAGATGGGTTCTCCTTCTTCAAGAATTCGATCTCGAGATTCGTGATAAAAAAGGTGCAGAAAATATGGTAGCTAACCACCTCTCAAGGTTACATTAGGATGTGAACAAGAATGGAGAGAATGAGCAGGCTATCAATAATGCGTTTCCTGATGAACAATTGCTGAGGATCTCCACAATTGAAGCCCCATGGTACGCAGATTTTGTAAACTACCTGGCTTGTGGAATTCTGCCACCTGATCTGAAGTTTCAACAGAGGAAAAAGTTCTTTTCAGATTTGAGACATTATTTTTGGGATGAACCACTTCTTTACAAGCGATGTGCTAATGGAATACTTCGAAGATGTATCCCCGAAGATGAAGCAGAAAATGTCCTGTTCCATTGTCATTCTTTGTCTTATGGTGGCCATTTCAGTTCTTCAAAAACAGCAGCCAAAATACTTCAAGCTAGGTTCTATTGGCCAACACTTTTCAAAGACATGAGGAGATTTGTGCTTGCTTGTGATCGCTATCAAAGAACAGGAAACATCTCAAGGAGACATGAAATGCCTCTTAATTACATCCTTGAAGTGGAAGTCTTTGATGTTTGGGGAATAGATTACATGGGACGGTTTCATTCTTCATGCAACAACAGATATATTCTTGTGGCTGTGGATTATGTTTCCAAATGGGTTGAAGCTATGCCATCCCCAACAAATGATGCTTGGACTGTAATTAAGCTCTTCAAACGGGTAATTTTTCCAAGATTCGGAATTCCTAGAGCTGTCATAAGTGATGGAGGATCACACTTTATAGAAAGACAATTCGAAAGCCTCCTTAGAAAATATGGGGTAACACACAAGATCGCCACACCATACCACCCTCAAACAAGTGGGCAGGCTGAAATTTCAAATCGGGAGATCAAGAGCATACTTGAGAAAACAGTCTCGATAATAAGAAAAGATTGGTCACTGAAACTTGATGATGCCTTATGGGTATATAGAACAGCTTACAAGACCCCCATTAGCATGACCCCTATTTTGTTTAATTTATGGCAAGGCTTGCCATTTGCCGGTTGAATTGGAATACAAGGTGTTTTGGGCAATCAAGGCTCTCAATTTTGATATGAAGACAGCTGGTGAAAAGAGGAAACTTCAAATACAAGAATTGGAAGAATTAAGATTGGATACCTATGAAAATTCAAAGATGTACAAGGAAAGAACCAAACTGTGGCATGACAAGCAGATTTTTCACAAAGAATTCAAGAAGGGGATTTGGTCCTGCTTTTTAATTCACGACTCAAGATTCTTCCGGGAAATTAAGATCAAGATAGTCAGGACCTTTTAGAGTGACTAAGGTATTCTCATTTGGCACTGTTGAAGTTCACAGTGAGATAATAGGCACATTCAAGGTTAATGGACAAAGGCTAAAGCACTACATTGTTGGAGAGCTCATTGAGGAAGGGAGAACTTATGCTCTCCCAAACCCTTCCCATCACTAGATAAATGAATAAAAACGGGTCGCGCTCGTGACCTTAAACGAGTTTTTGCTCTTCTTTTAAATTTTCACTCTTTGTTTTATTTCTCCGTTTGTGCATACAAATTTTCAATTATGTTAACTGATTCAAGTTCAGGTGTTTTCTGCAGATTCAGAGTTGTTCCATAGCATCTTCTCAGCCTATCTGATGTTAAAATATACAGATTAGACCAAAACCAGCCAGTGCAGACTTGTCAGGCTTACATGGTATGAAACACAACCAGAGTGCGTCAAGGAACACAGGTGTGGATTGTACCCAGACAAAGAGAGTCCAGAAACAGTTTTCCCTCCAAATTTTCCAGCTTTCTGCTCCCAATCCCAATGTCCACCCTCCACTTTTCACCCACCCCATTACTTTTTCTCTCACCCCAAGACTGACCTAAACACTACCTATGCCTTTCCCCATAATCTTCTTGTCCTTGTCTTTATCCCACACTACCTTTTCCTACAATCAAGACACCCAAATAACTCTCCCATCCCATCAACTATCCAACTATCACCCCCATCCCTTCTCTAGTACTTACTCATTTCAACACAGCTCCCACTATCCTCTCACATCTCAAACCATCAACCTGAAAACTCCATCACTTCCACCAGCCTTCTTACCATCTCACCCTGAGCTCCACAGGACGTACCTTCATCATGCAGACCAGGAGAACTAGATGCACAGTCGCTGCAGCGAGCTCTCAAGACCAGCCTCTGTGATCTCCTCCGGCGAGCCACCCCTCCATTGGACAGCTACTCAACGCATCTACCCACAACATCATTTTCCGAGATGCTTTCCAAAAGAACAGATATTGGGTTCTTTCTAAACACAGAATCATCCCAACAAGGTACATCGATGACAATCTCCTCCGCACCTTGGGTATCCTTGATGATGTCTATTGGATGGTAGGTAACCTTGGGTGGACCGCATTCGTTAATATGAGATTCCCCACTTATGAACGCCTAACCCTAGAGTTCTTAAGCTCCATTGATGTCCATGTCCTCTACGGTCCAGGTAGTGAGGAAGGCGAGATCACATTTAGACTCCTTAACCAAGATTTTAAGCTTAATCTGGCCCAGTTTAACCAAATTTTCGGTCTTCCAACTGGTGGTGATCGCCGAACACCCAAAGACTTTGATGCCACTGATTTTTGGCACACCCTCACCAATGAACCCAAATACAAACCTTCAACTGCTAGGGCCACCAGCCTTAGGAGTCCTTGTTTCCGATACATCCATCGTATTATGGCCCTTTCTTTGTTTGGTCGTGGTGAGTGTGAGGCCATTGTTAGACAATCCGAGCTCATGTTTCTCTGGGCAATGCTCCACAACACCCCTTTAGATATTGGTGCTCATTTAGCCCTGCAATTTGCCAAAGTAGGCAAGGCTTCCTCAGGTGACATTGTCCTTGGCGGTCTCATCACTCCTATTGCTTTTGCTTTTCACTGTGACCTGTCTCCATTTCAAACTATCCCAGGCAACATTCGGCTGGACATGGAAGCTTGCATCGCTATGAAGATGATCGTCAAAGAAGCTGATGTCTACTACCTTATTCTCAAAGGGACACCACGTTATCCCCTTCCTGACCCTGAGCGGACCACTGTCCACCACCGCAAAAACTGAGGATTTCTTGGCCTGAACCCTCCTGCACCATGACACGATGGAAATCCCCCTGCAGAACAAGTTCCACAACCCCCGCGGCAAGTTCCACAGGCTGCAGATAATCTCGCGCGCATTATGACTGCCCTCGACACCATTTATGCTGAACAATAAGCACACCGGCCAATTTTAAACCAAATTCAGCAGCAAACCAATTCAATCTATGAGTGGCTAGTCGCGCAAAGCCATTTCCCTCCTCCACAGTAGTCTGGTCAGTCCCACTCTCCCCAATTGCTTATTTTTTCTTATCAACTTCTTAACATTAAGGACAATGCTTAAAGTAGGCTTGGGGGAGTTCGTCTAGTAGTTGCATCCTTTCATACATCCCATCATGCACTTGCATTTGCATATTTATTTTGAAAACAAAAACAAAAGACTCTTGCCATCAGAAATCCTATGATGAATTGTTCAGCATGACATAAAAAAAAGGCCATGGGATAATTTTCCTATCTAATAGTGATTGGACTGCACACTTGCATTTGCATGAGTCTAACTTTGCTAATCTCATTGTTTGTGATCTTGCAATTTAATTTAGTATATACATTTGCAATGGATTCTTCTTGAGATTTTGTGACCCCATAGCATTCTCTTTGCCTAAGTTAAGCTCTTAAATAAGAGGGAAATAATATAGGTGATCTTCCGAATTTTTGAAAAAGGTCTATGCCAAGACTCCTGCTTTTTCATGGGCTATTTACTATCGAGACATGAGTGCGTCTATGTAGGGGATCAGTAACAAGTAGAAGGGTGGCTCATGTGCCTAACCCGCATGTGCACCCTTCGAAAAAAAAAGAGAAGAGAAAAGAGAATAATCACCACATCCTATGTTAGTCGGACAAAGAATTGAAAAGAAAGAAAAGGGGGTGAATGAAGTGTTAAAGAAATCCTATTGATCCCTCTAATAAGCAACTTGGCTAATGGATTGTGCATGGGAGTTCTATGAAGTCTCTAAGATCTATTGCATCTATATATCCTATCTTAAATTTCAGGACCATTTGCATGTGAGGTGAATCAAGTTCTTTTGTGATGCTTGTGTACAGTCTATCCTATGGAAGAAGCTGAATTATTCCATGACCTTTATGAACTTTATTTGTAAGTTATGTTTGTGTCCTGTGCTAGATAATGTCATCGTTTGAATTCTGTTCACTTCCCTTGTCATGTTCTTTAAATGTAACATTGCTTGAGGGCAAGCAAAATTCAGGCTTGGGGGAGTTTGTTGCACTTACAAATTGCATTATTAACCTCATGCATTTAGCTAATAATCATGCATTTTTCCTAGCCTTCATAATGATTTTCCTTCTCTTTTTGTACAAACTACTCTCTTTAGTTGTTTCAATTGTAGAATGCTGAAATTGGCTGAGAAAACCTGGAGACTGTGAAGATACACAACTCGTCTGTGGTCTGCGAGAAGTGCTTGTGGTCTGTAAATTAATTTGAAATTGCCAATAACAGAATATTACCAAAGAACTCAGTAATCATGATACATGTCTATCTTAGACCGAGAGGTGGTAATGTAAAAAATATTTTCTGCACAAATATTTTAAAATTAATCAATATTTTTACATTATCATCTCTCGGTCCAAGATAGACATGTATCATGATTACTGAGTTCTTTGGTAATATTCTGTTATTGGCAATTTCAAATTATAATCAATATTTTTAGATCACCGCAAACCTAACCGTACATAATATATATTTTTTTTATAAAAAAAAAGATAAAAATGTTTTCTTCCCCATAGTTAATAAATCTTTAAGAAAATTAACAGAGGCAACAAATGATTTTTGCTATTTTGTTATTTTGCAAGGGGCGGCAAGTAAAAGAAGCATCTTTGGATTTTCCCAAACTCCATCATTTGTCAAGTTTGACAGGATATAAAGAGAGAGATAATAATGCTTCATGATCCTCCCGGTCCTCAAAGCTTCAACAAAACCCATGGCTCTGGTGCATGCTTCCTCACTCCAAGCGCATCCCCCTGCCCCGCACTCCCCGTACGAACTGGAACCCTAATTTATCTTTCTGTTGTCAATCCACGTTCTTTCTTCTAATTAAGCCAGTTTGTCAAATGTTTTTTGAGCTCGTCTATTCGAAATTCTGTTTGATTTTCGAATACAATGTCTTTTTGTTCATTCATGTCCCTTGACATTTTCTTTTGGATGGTCTGGATTTGTTGTTTGGATTTGCAAGCAGAAAGGAAAGTTTTTGAGCCATGTTGCATCATTGATAGGGAAAGTTGGGTATAGTTTGGGAATTTTTTTTTTGGGACAAATGTAGGAGACATGTAAATTAATCTTCTTGGTTTAAATTAGTTATTAAAGGAGGCACTTTGTGTGAGTGCTGTATATACCAGAAAAATTGACTACATTTTTATGATAGCTACCTTTCATGGCTTGAAAGCATTTACCTTCATATGTAAGAGAGCCAAATTGGTTTTTCAAATCATGTTAGAAGTCTGGAGAATGTTGTATGTTTCAGTAGCCATTGGATCTTTATTTAGATGGAGATTGCTTTTGGGCTTTAAATAGAGAGGATGGGTGTCAGACATGAGGTTTTGCTTTTGTGATTCTATGGGTTTGATAGTTTCCTGCATATAATCATGTATACCTGCTCATTTTTGCTGTCATTTCAAGTCAAATTCTTAGGTCACTCTTTTAGTTGTTACAAAAATTTAGGCACTTGTGCTCATTAAAGCTGTTCTACCATGTAGTACATGTATGGCCTGAGTTTAAGAGACTGTATGTAATATAAACAGTATTGGAAAGTGCAAACCTACCATTTGCAATGAAACTATGATGCTGGAGTCCTTCAGGTCACAGATGTATTTCATAAACTATTAATGTTCATTGTTTAATTGAAATTATTATTACTATACACTAGATTTTTAATATAGGTTCTTCAGTTGTGGTTATTTGTTCAGGTCTCCCAATTATATTTGGTACATGAGTGAAATTTAAACATATTATGGATGTTCTCTTCCAACTTGACACACCACTTTGATGGTGTTTCATCTTATCGATCTCTTTGTCGGAAATGATGTAATTAGTTCATTTTATTTTACTGGCTTTCTTTTCTTTTGCTGCTTTATAGGAGGAAACTTTCTTGTCCAGGGAAAGGAACAATAATAAGATGTTGTTTTCACAAGAATACATCTTTCAATGCAATGATCTCTGGGCATTTGTTGTCTTGCTTTTCTGCTTCAATTATGTTCTTTACACCACCAAACCAGGTAAATATTTTCTGTTGGTTCAGGCATTTGACTCTGTATGAGTATGTGTTAAATTCGTTTATGACATGTGAGTAGCAACACACATGAAGCATATGATGATAGGTCACTGCACTCAATGATGTTAAATTTGGTTCTTTGCATATATATCATCAGAAAAGCTGCTTTTTTAATATAATATCCTCCTGTAGATGTTGAATACTTGCATTTGCTTTCCACGTATCATTGAGTTTGCATAAATTCCCTTGGGGTAGGTTTTCTATTGTTGACTGTGTACAAAATGACACAGAATTGAAGAATGACCATTTTGTCTTTGGATATTTACCCATTTAAATAAATGCCACTGAAAGGCAAGCTTTTGGTTAATACTCCATAAATCCAGTTTATGGAAATATCCCTGCAAAGAGACTCTGAACATTGCTTTAGAAGAAAGTGGTTGTTATTATGATCTTTGATTTTAATTGTGAGCCTTTGTTTTTTAAGTTTGAACTGATATAAAGGCAACTAGTGCTGATTTAATTGTGATTTGAAAGATTAACTAAGTAGAATAAACTATATTCAAGGGATTTAAACTGTTACCTGTATGAGTGGTATTTAGGTGGTTTTTGGTAGTTTGGAATATGCTTAAATAGGATGCCGATTCTAGCTTCTGATTTCTAACCCTCTGTTTTATAATGAACTGTTAAGTGAGGATGATCATGTCATTTGATGAGCTAAGGAATGCCCACTCTCACTTCGATTGGCACTCAATGTATATATTTTCGTTTATGTTATTCAAATTCGGTAACATATTATTTAATGAAATCCATAAATTTCCACTACTTGCTTTCTTGAAACAAAATGAGATTTTACATATGTAACATCAAAATATAATTACCCAAAAAAATTAGAAAACCATATAGAACTCATGTATTTAAAGTAATTTCACTTTAAAATAACAAATTATATGTATGCACATGTGAGTTATATATATCTTTAGGTGCCTTAACAAGTGACTTTGTAAACAATGTTTTATGCCCTACAGATTTGTCCTTATACATGTACCTCAATTTCTATAAACAGCTGGTTACTATGTATATTTTACTAAATCCTTTTCAGCTAACTTAAGTACCAATGTATGTTTTATCCTTCTATGGCTTATGCTTATCTATCCTTTTAGATTTATTCATTCTCTATAATACTTTTTAAAATGTATTTTTTGTAATTCTATTTACAAAATATTTAACATATATAATTAGGGCTTTTAAATTATTTATTTTTAACTAAAATATAAAATTCTTTTATATTGCGGGATAATATTTGTTAAATGGCCTTGGGAGTGACACAGATGCTTCCTAGGTGTGAAAACTGGCTTTGAAAGCTCATTTCCCCACTTAATTTTCTTTCTTTTACTTTGATTAAGGGAAACAGGCTTCCTGTTTTCCTTCCTCTTTGTTAACAATTGAAACTAGTTACACCTGTGTTTGAAATTTTATTGAATCGATTATGTAAGTGGTGAGTACCATTTGAGTTGATGGATAGTCACTTGGGTTCGCCAACGTTCAAGACAAATGGGTCATCACAATGTCCTTAAGTGGAGCATGGGCTTGATTAGACCATGCTCTTCAGACTAGCATCAGTTTCAGACTTTCTCAAAACAACTTGGTAGTAATGTTACTTGTGAGATTGAATTTTTGGATATTATTAATGCTGGATCAGTGAGTTGATTCTGAAACACCTTTCTGATCACTTTTTGTTTTATTTTTTCCCCAGTCAAGATTGATGAAACTGGGAATATATTCATAGATAAATGGCATGTCAAAAATATCAAAATATTCTCTATGCACTGATTACAGCTTACAAACAGATAAGGCTTTCCGTCATTGTTGTGCTTGAAATAGATTCAGTAACCTATAGGAAAAGAGTGATGATAATTAGATATTTTCAGATGATGGAAACAATCTCATTCATTCTAGAGGCTTGTCTGATTTGAATTCAAGTGCTCTTGGTTTCATGACGTTGAACTTGGGAGAGGATTTCCCAAGTACCATGGCATTTTTCCATGCTAACACTAACAATGAAACAATTGACTCCCAAAGACATGCCAATCTCCCCGCAAGGATATGATGATGACCCCTGATCCAACCACCAATGCAAAATTCACTCATTCCTATCAGTATCAGTATTCTTATTGATATAAACATAAATGTTGGTTTAGCTAGTTTAACTTTGCTAATAAACAAAAGAAAAACACCATAGAGAAAAACAACCTTCCAAGCAACAATCTTGAACCCTAAGCAGGCCTTTCAAAGCCTGTTTCTGTCAGAGTTAATGGAAAAAGACCACTCTAGTGGAGACCCAAGCATCAGTTGAATGTTTGAAAAGGCAGCTCCAAGCTAGTTCTTTAAATATTGTAGCCCAGCTTAACAAAATAATTAAAGATAATCATTCCAACAAAGCCTTTCATTTATGCATTTAAATTTTATTTTTAAAGATATTAGGTTGACATACTGAAGGATAAAAATATTGTAGTTATCTGAATATTATAAACAAAAAAATTTTAATATATTTTATATTTTCTATAATGTAATTATTCCATTCTAGCATGGTACATTGTAATTCATATCTTGGATGGGAATAACTTTGCCATTACATGGTAAATTTCATTCTAGTTATGAGCCATTCTGGGGAAACTTTGTTGGTGTCATATACATATAAAATTCATACTACTGTTTAATACTTGACGGTCATGTTTGGCTGTTTCTTCTTCAAAATTGAAGTTATCCATGACCAGGGTCATATTGCCTATTTCCCTTGCTGTTTCTGTGAATGAAAATCCTAGTGTGCCTCTTCACTGCTTTGTCTTATAACTCGAGTGCTGCGTGATTAACACCCATTACACATCACTTAATACTTTCAACATATATCTGTGAATCTTGTAAATTTCAGACATACTAATTTGTTAGATGCAAACAAAACACTTGTTAGCCAGGATCCATCTAACCTGAATGCTTAAGGTTATATGGTGAAAGGCCTAAACTTATGTATTCATATAAATATTTACTAAATTAACTATTATGGCTCTATTGGGATCTTTATTATGGCCTCTTGATACTTGCTAGATTTCTTAAGTTATTTTTAATTTGCAACAGAATTGTCATCTGGCAGGTCATACGCAGATCAAATACATGTTGTTTTGGCTCAATCCATCATGAAAGCCTAAACTTATATTATGCCTGGCTAAGCTTATAATGCTTAGCCACTCAAAAACTAAAATTTTGTATGCTTATAATGTACTATCCAAGTGTACCATTTTACCCTTTATCTGGCTTATTAGTATTTATGGGAAAGATTTAGGGGAAAAAAATATCTTTTTGCTATAATTGGTTAAACAGGAAGGGTTTTAGAGGAGATTGATGTTTGGGCAAGAGGAATTTAGTAATATTAAAGGAAAAAGTTTTCTTTTAGTTTGTTAATCAGTAGTGGAATAAGTTTGTTAATTAGTTGATCTATTATTCAATGGTTTGGCTTCCCAAATTCAGACTTTTAAACCTTTATTTCTAAAAGAGAAAAAAAATTGAATTAGTGTTCTTGAATTGATTGGTTAGTTGACTTAGTTCTCCAAAATGGGCATGTCTTGGATTTAATTATTTGGGTGTTGAAAAATGTGATTCTATATTGGTGTGTGTGTATGTGAGTGGATTGGTTGAAAGTCTTTGTAGATCAGTGATAGGTATTCTCTCACCAAGCTCTTAGTCTTCAGATTAATTAATATATATATATATATATTAATATATATATATATATATATTTGATAAGCTGATGTCTCTCTTAAAAGTTTTTCAGAATTCTGGTGATTCTTGTGTCAGTCATGATGGTGACCATTAGATTTAGGTTCTAGAATGCTGCCTGGGCTTGTGCTAGTGTGTTGTTTGGGTTAATGCTGGGCTCTCTAAATTGATTTCACTCGGTAAATTTCAAATATCTGCTTTTGAAATAGTATAAATTTCTCTTCAATTTTAGGGGGTTTTAGAGGCAGAATTTCAACTTTGTCTGGTAGATATGCTATTTGGAGATTTTACAATGGTATATATATTAAAAAAAAACCTTTTCTTTTGATTTTTCTCCTTCAAACCCACCTTGGTTTCATTCTTGCCAAGCTTCCTGATTTGAAATGATCCTTTTTGCTTTCCTACTTTCTTGAGATTCCTTTAATTTCTTTCGCTCCAAATTTCTTTTCTTTCTGCTGGTTTCTAATTCCCTGACTCTTCGTCATACTTTCTTTTCTTACTGAGTTGCCTCTGATTTCCTTCACATTAATTTTTTTTTTTGTTTGCTATTTTTCTTCTAGTTTCCTGAGTTTCCACTTTCCATCATATGCTTCCCTTTTCGTTTCTTTAATAATACTGTTTAATATTTTTCCTGAGTTTCCTTTGATTCCTTTCATAGTATTTTTACCCATTTTGGTTTTCAATGTATTTTACTCGAATCTGATTTACATATCTTCATATTGACTTCTATTTTAGTTATTTTTTCTGAAAACAGCAATGTTGTCAAGGGCGCAAGGCGCAAAAAGAAAGCGCTCGCCTGAGCAAAGGAGCACACGCACACGCACACACACACACACAAACATAATATGGTTTAATTTTATTATAAGATAATAATGATATTAATCACATCAAAAGATTGTTTTAAGACTAATGACTATGAAGTTTGACCCATTCTTCCTAAAATCTATTCCTAATATAACTAATTAAAAATCATCATCAGATTGTTTCCATCTTCACTTCTTTTTTGCTCCATAATTATAGCCATCTATATCCTGCTATTTTTCATTGACAATTTCCAAAATAACAACATATACTCTTGATGAGAAGAAATGGATAGTTGGGTCAATGAATTAAACAATTTAATTAGATTTCTCCAAGGGATGATCAAGCACACGTGAAAATTCTTTGAATGGGTATGTGTCACTGATTTATGCCTGGCTCATACTACATTACATTCAAAGGAGTCTCATGTGGTTATACTCTTGAAGTCTTGGCCACATAAGAGTGTATTTGTTGTGAGTGATAAGTGAACCTAATAAATTGGAAAAAGATCACGATTAAATTTATTGTGGCTTCGGAGAATGTTTCAATTGTTTTAAAGTCATTAATGCCATAGAAGAATATGAAAGATTGACTATGTTACAATATTGTTTGTGATTATTATCTTCGAAATTGGTTACTTGATCTTCATCAATATTGCTTCAGTTTACTGGCCTGCTGAGATGATGTTGGGGAAAACCTTCACATTATTTTATAGGCACTTGGTGTTCCAGACCTTTGATATTGACTTTGAAAGCTATTTGCACCTAAGGAAGATAATTGTGGTGTTAGATGCAAAGCAAACCAAGTCAAGAGTAGGCTTTTAAATTACAAAGGCCTTCACACTTTTATAAATAGAACAGGAGAATTGGGGTTATCAACATAGCCCTAAAAGACTCTATTATTCCTTTAAACTGAAATAGGATAAACAACTAATAAAAGATATATATAAACAACCATAAATGCTAAATAATATGATTTTGATAGCCTCCTCAAACTGTTGATATGGTGAACATTAATAGTTTTTTCTAAAAGAATATTGAACCAAGTCAAAGTAAGTTATTTTGAACATATCAGCAATCTGTAAAGAAGTTTGAATGTAGTGGATGTTTGAATGTAGTGAGATGATGATGCCCTGTTATAAATGACAAATAATGTGTGATCATATTTTAATATGAATTGCTTGCTTATGAAAAATTGATTTTCGTTGTAGCACTTTATGATGCCCTGTTATGAATGACAAATAATGTGTGATCATATTTCAATATGAATTGTTTGCTTATGAAAAATTGATTTTTATTGTAGCACTTTAATTATCACCACTTTCTAAATGAGCATTTCTTTTCGTTTAGTACAACCTCACACCTTAATCCGTTAATAGATACTTCAGTCCTATGACCATCACACTTGAGTACCACACTGTTTGCTAATTATCTTACACTGTTCTCTAAGGTGTTTCAACACAGAGTGAGCAAGTGTGTTGTTCCATTATTCTGAAATGTTTCTGCTCCTAAGCTTTTTCTCCATGATCTTTTGCCTCACCATGTCCAGTAAATATAAACATGTCTATGCTTTGGCTTAGCAATCCATGTAATTGATGATTCATGAATGTAAAAGGTAATAATGACATTGACTTGTGCAGAACTGAGTCTTGCTAGTACCATACATCTTTTTCTTTCTACCTCGATGATGCTATGGCAAAGCGCCTGCATTCACTGACTTCACCTGGTCAAGCCAAGTTCCCATTCACTGAGTCACTGCCTTCATATCCTACCATAGAATATGGGGTATTTGTACACAAACCCTTTGTGACAGTTCTCAAATATGCATGGCCTTGAAGTTCATATAAAGGTGTTCTATGCAGATCCTTTGCTCACTTAAAATTTGGACATCTGTCTACAAAGTTTCTTTGTGACGACTCTAGTATACTTAGCTTTGAAATTCTTATAATATTGTTTTGTTCAGTTCCTATGTGCTATTGATAAACAACCACTTGTTGGTGCTTTCTTAATAGTCTTGTGGGTATATGGGTAATCATTCAGCCATTGCAATGGCTTCACACAAAGCCATTCCCAAGAACCAAATTTTTTTATGTTCTAAGATACCATATGCTACCAGAAATAACTTATCAGTGCTATCTATTAAGCAAATAACCTCTTTACTGCAATAGTCCACAACCAGTACAAACCTCTCATAGATGCACCAAACATACAAGCATTCTTCCATGGATATCCATTATTTCTCTCCTCACCAATCTTGAGAATACTTTCAGGTTTATTTTCAGCAACTCTTCTTTAAAGTTGTCGAACTTCAAGCCCTCTAACCATGTAATTTTCTCATGGGTAAGTTTATATCTCTTGCAAACTCTTTGATGTGGCAATCTGACATTTTTTTTTTCATTCGAAAGCGGGGGATGGGAAATTGCATTTAATTTTTTAACTAAGTTTTGCAATAATATAAGAAGGATCAAAGAATTTGATTGCAGGCTTGCAAACTTTTGACTGCTCTTCTCTTGTGTCAATGCTTTCAGGTTGCTGCTGCAGAAATGACCCAGCATAATAATACATGCCAGATTGCATCTGGAACAGATAGTAGTTCCATTTTAAATCTAGATAGTATGTCTGATGGAAGAAGTCTAATGATGAGGGGCATGACGGCTAAAAATTTTGATCCTGCCCGCTATGCTGGAAGATGGTTTGAAGTTGCTTCATTGAAGCAGGGATTTGCCGGTCAAGGGCAGGAAGACTGTCATTGTACTCAAGTAAGAGATATGCCTTGGTGAAATCCTCTGGATACAATAAATTTTATTGTTATTACTTTTGCACTTTCAACAGTGGATAAAATCTTTAGTAATTTACGGCAATTGCAGGGGGTATATACTTTTGATGCAGAGACCCCATCAATTCAGGTGGATACATTTTGTGTTCATGGTGGCCCTGATGGTTATATTACTGGCATAAGAGGGAAAGTTCAATGTCTTTCTGAGGAACAAAAAGAACAAACTGAAACAGCTCTAGAAAAGCAAGAGATGATCAGAGAGAAATGTTACCTTCGTTTTCCGACGTTGCCATTTGTACCTAAGGAACCATATGATGTGATTGCTACTGATTATGATAACTTTGCTCTGGTTTCTGGGGCTAAAGACAAGACCTTTGTTCAGGTAAAAATGTATATTTATTTCTTAAATAACAACACTAATGCCTTTGCTTGAGACTTGACTAAATTGTCTATTAAAAATGCCTATATAAATAAGTATTGCTAAGAGGTGGTGACTTAAAAGTTCAAATTTAACCTAGTTACTGACAGCAAGCATCCATAGCAGAAGATTTTTTTGTTACAACAATTTGTCATATAATAGTTTTGGCAATTTTATTTGATTACCAACTTGTGTTTTGGGATAACATCCCTCTATTCAGCTGTTCCAGATTCCTTTGTTTATATCAGTGAGCATCAATAGTTAAATCTAACATTATAAGAAGTCAAATTATTGATGAATTTATTGCATGTGAAAAGGATGTGAGACGATAAAGTTTTGTCAAATTTTAATTTGTTCTTGTTCAGGCTTATTTTTCTGTAAAATTTTGTTATGGATAGCCAAACATGTGGCCAATGTCATGTTGTAGTTGAAGATTCATGCTTGTAGAATTTCTTCTTTTCTGTTGCTTTACCCAGTCCTTTATTGCTTTGAGGCCTTTAAAAAAAAAAGCATGTTAAGTGTGAATTGGACATTGAAAATGACCTAATTCTGTTAACATTTATCTGTCCCCCAGACTGTTCTGTTTCTAATGGACTTTGAATCTTGAAGGCACATTGGAGATCTGCTCAACTAGTCAATCTTTTTACTTTTTTTGGCATTATATCCTCTAATACAAACTATAGAAATTTGATATTGTCAAACATCAATCACACATGTATATGTGTTCTATATTTTTAGCAGCCACTACTCTGTACTAAAAGTTTTATGTATTTAATCTTTTCTTTTATTACTCCATATCATCAGATTTTATAAAACACATGCTCAGCGTAAAGCATAATCTGGTAGTCTTATGACAGTTTCCTTTGGGGAAAAAACTCAAATCTGGCAGAGTGCATATATCCTGAATGTTACTTAAGTGGGAAATAGTCAAAAGAAGTAGGAAAATCTTTGAATCCACAATCGCCTACTAATTCTAGACACTTATTCATGGTAGGACTGTATGAATATCATTGTAGGAGTTAAGTGGTGGATTTGATTTTTTTTTCACTGGTGGATAAAAATGGTAGGTTCTGAGTTCCTTTTCACATTTAGTTCATTGTTGCAGTGTGGATGGTTTTGCTTCTATACCAATATTATGGCTCTGTATCAAACTACATGTAGTGAATTCATCAGAAATTTAGCATCTGCCTAGAAAAACGTCAATATAATTCAATCTAATCTTCCATGGTTTTGTATTTTTAATCTCCTTTGCAATGTCAGAGGGCCAACACATCTGTTCCTTTTTATTTTACTTATTTTTAAATAAGCTCGAGTTATTTTTACATTTGGATAGTTTCAGCAACTCAAACTCTTAGATTCCAGCTAACATTTTTCTACGCCAAATCTGTGCTTCTTGATATTATTCTCAAGAATGGTTCTATTAATTGAAACTATGTGTACTTTCTGCAATAAATTTCAGATGATGTTTGTTTATGCAATATTTGTAATCTTGTTAGTGATTTGTCAATGTGATGTTGCATTTGGTAGTGCTGCTTGTACTACATCTTGGGTATACTGTATACATGACCTGTGCCGATCATAACGTGCCACATTTTTTTTTTTTTGGTCAGATTTATTCAAGGACTCCGAATCCTGGACAAGCTTTTATAGAGAAATACAAATCATATTTGGCAAATTATGGTTATGATCCTAGCAAGATCAAAGATACTCCTCAAGACTGTGAATCAATGTCTTCCAATCAGCTAGCTCTGATGATGTCGATGCGAGGAATGAAGGAGGCTTTGACAAACCAATTTCCCGACCTTTCTTTGAAGAAACCAATCCAGCTCAATCCATTCACAAGCATTGTAGACACTCTGAAAAAGCTTCTGGAACTTTATTTCAAGTCTTAAAATTAAGATCTTTAACTTTGTGTCTAGAACAGTATGCTCATTGGCATGGATTTTTTTATCTTGTAATGCAATATATATGATATGTTTGCTCTAATAAGTTCAAAACTGGCATCCATTGGCGTTTGCAACATTGTCTTGCAGCTGAGGTTGGTAAATTTTTGGATTCACCACCGCTTTGAGAAAAGTGACCGATGTGAATAATTTTATCTGAATCTTAGTTAAAACTCAAATTAGATTGTGTAGATGATATGAATCTTCATCTTAATTATTATATAAAAGATTATAGTTTATTTCTTTCATTGATGTTTCTGATGTATTCTAATTATGGAAATACAACATAGGGATGTCAATTGGTCCCGACCCCGACGGGGAACCCGATTCCCCACCCCGTTGGGACCTGGGCCGGGAATATCCTCCCCGTCCCGGCCCCTGAAATATTAAATATTTGATTTAAATTATATATATATATATATTATGTTATAAATATCTAAATAAAAATTGGAAAAAAAAACCTATATATTTATTTATTTAATTAACAAATTATTAATAATTAAATGAACATTAGTATAAAAATCAAATAAAATTTTAAACTTATATTAACTATATTGTATTTTTAAAAAAATTTTAAATTTGCAAGTAATTTATTAGTGATTGTGTATGTTGATATTTTGTATTATGTCATATTTGTAAATGAGTTTCTCAATTATTAAAAATTTTTATGGTTTTTTAACAAATATTTTATAATTTTTATTTTAAATAAAAATAATTTTTTAATTTATTAATTGGGGCCGGAGAATCCCTGAACCCGAAAAATCCCCACGGGGACGGGGACGGGAAAAAAAATTCCCCGTATTTGGGTTCGGGGCCGGGTTCAGAGATGGGAGTATGATTTCGGGGTCGGGGCCAGGGAATGTATTCCCCGGTGAATCCCCGCCCCGTTGACATCTCTAATACAACATTTGAGAGCCTGATCCGTC
This sequence comes from Dioscorea cayenensis subsp. rotundata, assembly GCF_009730915.1. Taxonomy (NCBI): domain Eukaryota; kingdom Viridiplantae; phylum Streptophyta; class Magnoliopsida; order Dioscoreales; family Dioscoreaceae; genus Dioscorea; species Dioscorea cayenensis. The sequence goes on from NC_052479.1 coordinate 14,134,261, forward strand.
ATTGGTTGATTATGTTATGTGTAGTGTGTTTGGGAGTCCTAGTCTGAAGATGGATTAAGAGAGAATTTATATTATGTAAGTTGAACAATATCTTCCATGGATAATCTACTACTAGTTGAAAAATTCTCGTGGTAACTACTCTCTCTGTTTCTTTTTTTATCGGTAACATATAAATGTTTTTTTTATTTATCATTTTCTAACATCAAAGAGCATTTATTATTATTATTATTTTAAATTACTCTGAACACTATTCAATTTGTTGTTGGAAATGTGAAGATATAAATTAGGGGTAATTTTGGAAAGATAATTAAATTTTTATAAAATTTCGTGAAAATAATTAAGTTTCTTGATATGTGAGATTCATTGGCTCATTCTAGCATGTGTTATAAATTTTATTTTTTATTTTTTACTCCCTCATTAGAAACTTTGTGCAGCATTAAATAATTTTTTTCAAGTTTACCTTTTCATTTAATGTACTTGTACAATTTTCAATAAATAAAAATTAACTAAGCATTAAATTATATTCTCAACTAGTGGGGTTTTAAATAGGGGTAGTTTTGAAAATTAATGGATTTTTTTTTATAAAGTACTCCATCCGTTTCTTTTTATCTGTTATAAACCCATGTTCTTTTTTATCAGTCATTTTTAAACATCAAGATTAAACATCAAGATGTATTTATTTTTTTTTTTCCCAAAATTACCCTAACACTCTATTTAATTCTCTTCTTGAAATTTAATATGAGAGAGAAATGTGAATATATAAATTAGGGACAATTTTGGAAAGATAACTAATTTTTTATTAAATTATGTGAATTAACCAACTTTCTTGGTATGCGGTTATTCACGCCTGATAAAAAGGAACGAAGGGAGTATAGGTAATCAACTAATTTTAACCTCCGTTCCTTTTTATTTGTCATAAATCCATGTTCCTTTTTATCTGTCATTTTTTAACATCAAGAAACATTTATTATTTTTTTCCCAAAATTACCCTTAACATTAATATTCAACTCCCTTGTTGGAATTAAATAAGGGAGAGAAATGTGAAGATATAAATTAAGGGTAATTTTAGAAAGATAACTATTTTTTTATAAAATTTTATGAAATAACTAAGTTTCTTGGTATGTGAGATTCGGTCAACCACGACAGGTAAAAAGGAATGGAGAAGTATATAATATAAGGATAGATTAGTAATTACCTTCAAAGATTGTTCCCTTTGTTATAAAAGTTATTAAATTAGGGTAATCCAATAGGTGAAACTAAACCACATTTTGGTTCCATTGTAACTTCCACAAAACTGGGTCTGTGGGATCATCTAGTTTTATATAATTAAATCTAGCGTTTTATCTTTTTGTAGTTAGAGATTGGGATTTTTTTTAATTTTCATTTATTTTAATTTTAAAATTTATTTTTTTAAAAAATTATATAATAGATTTTAGTTATTTTTAAATTTATAATTAAAACGATATAAACAAACACGATATATCCCCCTATATTTCTCATCGTAAAACTATAACAACAAGCAGTTAGTCTCGATTTTTTAAATTAACTATATGAAAATTTTTTTTTCACATTGCTCTATCAATGGCCAAAAAATAAGATAAATAAAATTCAAACTTATCATTAAATAAAGTTTCTACCAAATATTTTTTTATATGTTTGTAATAATTTTTATAAACATTTGATTTTAAAAATAATCCAAAAATAATCTATAAAAAAATTATGATTTTTTCTATAAAAGGTAAACCTATACCACAACGATTTAAACTCAGTATATATATATATATATATATATATATTTATATATATTATTTTAATATATAGTGGTAATTGCCAAAAAAACCCCAAAGTTTGCAATATTTCCAAAAACACCCCCTTAATTTGGGAATCCCTAAAAACCCCTTCCTTTTAATTTCTTTCTCTTCCAAACCCCCAAAGTATGTAACGGTGGTTAACGGAGTGATTTTTAAATTTTATGGACGAAATTGCCCGCGCATGGGAAGTCGTGGCATTGCCGTCATTTCGGCGGTTAGAGAGGAAATGGGGGTTAGGGTAATCCCAAGAGATAACTTTACTGGAGCCGTATACTTGATTTTTATCAACTCGCCTCTTCAGCCTTTTTTCCCTTTCGTCTCCTCGGAACATCCTCTGTAATTTCGACTTTTTCCCTTTCCACCGATTTGTCTCGAAGGAGAAGTCACCGCAAGTATTCGGTATTTTCATCGATTCGCAATCTAAGGTATTGAAGAAGTTGTGATTATGGTTTTATGTTAACTATTCCATACTAAAAGAAAGATTTTTTTCGATTTTTGTTTTGTGGCTGCTTTTTATTGGAAGACATTGAAACCCGTAGGGGGATTTATCGGCTGGGGTTTTGTTAGTCTGCACGGAGATTTCTCGGCTAGGGTTTTGTTTTGTTTTACATTTTCGTCTGCCTACACGATCGAATTAGTTTTTCGATTGTTATGATTTGTGTAATGTTTATAATGTACGTTTCCCCTTTCATTTGATATGGTTGCAGTTTTACAAATGAGGTCTCCGTTTAAGATATTAGTTGTGGTTTAAAAAAATGTCACCACTTAACTATTGTTGTCTCTATTTAACAAACTACGTCTCCATTTAACAAATGATATCTCTATTTACCTCATGGGTACAGTCCTCTTCCCAAATACATCATGCTCGGTTCCGAACTGGATCGTTGATTATTTCAATGATCTACCCGCCATGCGGCCATACACATGGGCGCAAGCGACGCACAAGTGGCTTATGGAGGACATTCCACAAGCAGCCGCTCGAGTATAAGATAGATGCGCGGGGAAGAAGACTAACACAGGGTATATTAAGGGTTGCTCGGTCGCGCTTAACATTTGGTTTTACGAGCTGACTTGAACCGAAAAAAAAGTCCGTTTCGGCAAGATCCCAAGGATGATGTGCTATGGTGAAAGTACTTACCGGAAGCAAGCGACAATAGAAACCAGCTTGTCATCGCTCGAAGGAAAAGAGGTAACAAATCATGAACAATATTTAACAGAAGTCTTTAATGTTTAAACATATTATTTAGTGTTTAACTATATTATTTACAGTTTTAAACTTATTCATAAAAGTTTAAATTTTTTTTTTCTCCGTTTAAATATATTCTATAATGTTTAAATATATAAATACTCTGTTTAAATATAATTTTTATTGTTTAAACTGAATGATTTCGCTGAAATTGTTTGGTGTACATATGTTAGTTTCCTGAGCTGGTTCCGGTGAATGCTGAAGAAGATATATTTGTTCGGGCCAACCAACGGATGGATGCTATTGCTCCGGAACCACTTGCTAGAAGGCAGGATGAGAGGGCAGCCTCTTACGTGCGTGCTCGATGCCGTTCTCCTACTTCCAGCCCACCACGCGCATACATTCCTTGACGCCGGAGAAGCCCTCCCCTACTGTTGCACATATAAATTGCATTATAAACATCATGCATTTAGCTAGTATTCATGCATCTTTCCTAGTTTTTATGGTCATTTCCCTTTCTCCTTGTACAATCTACTTTTTCTGGTTGTTTTCATTGTAGGAAGCTGGAATTGGCTGAGAAACCTGGAGACTGGGAAGAAACACAGCCTATCTGTTGTCTGCGAGAAGTACCTGTGGTCCATAAAGTGACTGTGTCCCAGCTTTTATCTTTTGGCTATAAAAAGGACCATAAAGAGGCTTTAGAAAAGGGAGGAAGAAGGAAAAGGGGCTGGCTGCTGGAAAGGCAGAAGGGAAGCTTTGAAGACCTGGAGAAAGTTGAAGAAGGAAGGGAGAGCTGAAAATTGAAGATCAAACCCTGTGGACATCATAGGGAGTCCTCTCAGCTTACTGTGTTGCTTTCTGCAGAATTACTATTCTTTCTATCTTTTTCTTTAGTAACCGAGATGGTGTGTGAGTAGAACTTTTTCTTAGGGTTTGGGATTAACCCAAGGTGTTTTTGTGTATGATGTGTTGATACTTTTGTATGGATCTTTTTATGCTTAATGGTAGATTTCTTGAGTGATTTTTTTGATTTGAGTCACTGACTTCTAATTATGAAAGCATTGCTTGCTATCTTAGAGATCTAGGTTGGCTGAGAGGTTAACTTGGGTCTTGGAACCCTCTTTAATCACCCCGAATATACCGAAAGGTAATTCTTGAGGGTCTTTGCCTTAATCAACTGCACTTTAATCGGGGTTTTGAAGAGGTTTATCTACCACGAAAGTAGGAGGTAGCCTAATCAAGATCTAATTTGTTATCTCTTGAAAGAGAGTGACAAGTAGTTTAGGATTAATGCCCTTCAAGAGATCTACCCAATTATAACCTAGATCCAACACATCGTTCATATTATACCTTGTGATGAGTTCCCAAACCTAAGTTTATATTAGCTTGAAGTACGATCCACGTACCGCATGTCCCTTCACATCGATTGTGTTTTCATTCCTTGTTTCTTGTTGTTCTTAATTCTCATCTTTTTAATTGTCTAGATAACCTCTTGTTGCAATAGGGTTGGTAATTACACTTGGTCCTCGTGGGATCGATACTTATTTACTACTTGGCAAAAACCGTGCGCTTGCGGTTGTGCAACACCTACCCCGCCCGATTGCAACGACCCTCCCCGACCACGACAATGACAGTCCCCCCGATTGTGGCAGCCCTCCCGACCATGGAAGCCCACTCCGACCGTGGCAGCCCCACCGGTGGTATTAGGCGAAGATGTCACTGCAACTCTTATGCAGGCGTGCCAGATATTGATGACCGAGTTTCCTCGGCTTGTCGCTCGGGCTGAGGCACTGGAAGGACGTTCACAATCGACTGCGCCGTCCCTCCAAAGAAATGAAGCACCCGAGACGGACGAGGTGTTGGAATTTGATGATGACGACGACATCATCGGGGTGGTCATTCCAAGACGGCCACATTCGAAGAGACTTGCGAAAAAGAGGAGAACAATAATGCCTCTGTCTCCACCGTCGGCTGACGATGAAACAATAACAACACCATCGGCGGCTGAACCTGTACAACATAGAACACAAATGTCAAACAAGGTTAAACAAAGACATTGATTCTTAAATAATTGGTAAAATGTTTTAAACAATATGATAAATATTTAAATGATGAAAATAATATTTAATGTAAGAAAATAATATTTAAACAATTATGAAACGTTTTAAAAGATAACACCAAATGTTAAGTGTAAATCAACATTCGAAGACCTTATGGAGTCGACCATTTTCGTCACCGGTAAATGGCGAGCTTCTTTGATCCAAGCATTGAACGTTAAATTAAATAGTTAAATAGTGAAAAATTGTTTAAGTGAATAAGATCAATATTTTAAGCAGAGAATAAAATGTTTAAGTGATAAATTAAAAATTTAAACGTTAAATTAAATAGTTAAATAGTAAATAATTAACTTAAACGAATAATACAAGATTATAAATAGTAACTGACATACTTAAATAATAATGAACCTATACAACTGGATCAAATAAAAGAGAAGGAACTTACAACGAGAAAAACCCATTTTCAGTAGGGTTCGACAATGGCACATTGTCTGTCTCAACAACAAGATCAACTGCAGCACATTTGAAGATGTAGTGCACGTGACACATCCGCTGGAAGTTAACATCGTTTTCTATTGGACAAACCGTTTTATATCCATCGGGTGTGTAAATTTCACTCTGACAAGGGAAACTTTGAGACCCCATCTCTCACATATCTCAGCTAACACCAACTCCATAGAAGTCTGAGCCGTGAACATTAGCACTCTTCCCTCCCCGTTGTATCTAGCAATACCACAAAAACTCTCCATAATATATCGGCCGAAAACCAAATCATACAAACCAAATGAAGAGAAGAAGAACAAAAAGAAGAAGAAGAAGAAGAAGAAGAAGAAGAAGATGTAAAGAACAAATAGCAATCAGAAAGGCAAACAAAAAAGTGCACAGTTGTATGCATAAAGGTTAGACATGATGTGATTGGGCGGTATTTTTCCCTCCATCCCAAGGGCAAAAAAAGAAATAACTAGTGTGGACCCACTTGAAGTGACAGACAAGGGGTAATCCCTAGAGACAAATATTACTGGAGCCATTGTACTTTTTTCCTCTTCTTTCCGTATCTTCAGCTTTTCTTTTCGACCGGGAATCCTTGTCTGGAAGTTGGCCTCCGCTTTCCACCATTGTCTCGAGGAAGCCATATTGTCATCGCTCGATGGAAAGTTCTCTGTTTAAACGTCAAGCTTTTTATGTTTAAACCATTACATATAGTGTTTAAACTAACGATTAACTGTTTAAATAATTTCTATATCATTTAAACCAATATGTAAACCGTTTAAATATAGTGATTTAACTGTTTTAAAATATATGTTATTGTTTCAATTGAATGCTTTCACTGACATCGCGTTAAAGATGGATATTTTTCCAAAACCTATGATATTTTTCCAAAACCTATGATATTTTTCCAAAACCTCCTGGGTATTTCTTGGGTACAATCCTCTTCCCAAACACGTCCTGCTCGGATCCGAATTGGAGAGTTGACTATGTCGATGAGTTACCTTCCCTAGGACGATATGCGTGGGTGGTATATACTGTTTAAATTATCATGTCACTGTTTAAACATCTTTATGTATTTGCATAAACACCGTTGTCACTGTTTAAAGAGTAAATCGATTTTGTTTAACATTTTGTTTTGTTTACAATGCCCTTTTTTGTTTCTCAAATTGTTTTTACTATGTCTCTGTTTAAATATCACAAGTTATCACAAGTTGACACTCAAATAAGTTTGTTTCATTTAAAATATTTAAACATTTACAATGGCCTCTGATTAAATATCAGAAGTTCACACTCAGATAAGTTTGTTTCATTTAAAATAAAACATTTACAACATTTATAACGTCTTCTCGGACCTCGGACACTTGCGATTCGACTCTCGTTCGTCTATTAAGATTTCGGTTTTCCTCACCAAGTATCTGTACCTTCGAATGATCACGACAGTTGCATAACATGCACATCAACTTGAACCTGCACAACGTAGAACACAAATAGTTAAAAAAGGTCAACCAAACACATTGATAAAAACGTCTATTAATCGATGAGTCATGGTCTGACTTAAGCGAAGATCCTGAGAGTTAAACACAGAAAATAATATTTGTACACTGAGGAAAAGTTTTTAAAGGGTGAGAACAATTCTCAAGTGATAAATATCAACTCCGTCTTAAAGGATGTTTCATGATCTTCCTCCTTTGGAGAATCCTCCGCAATCAAGCAATAAGTGAAAACTTTCTTTTCTTGTCCAAGTTGAAATGCCTGCTTAATTGCTTGCCCGTCATCCACCACTGGAGAATCCTCCGCATTCAGGCAATTACGCGGGAGTTTTGACTTGGCCAAGAAAAGATAGTTTAACTTGTTGCGTGATTACGGCTGATTGATTCTCAAGATGAGGAGGATCATGAGACATCCTTTTAAGATAGATTTGATCTTAAAATTTTGGTCTGACTCCAGCGAATATCCTGGACAAGAAGCAGAGGAGGAGGAGGAGGAGGAGGACGACGAGGAGGGGTTATCCAGGGGAAGGGTTCTTCCTTCTCATTTATGGTGTGAAGTCCACAAGCCGGTTGACGCTTCAGATCCGAGAAAAAAAGGAAAACGCACTGTGGACCGAGCTTGACTAATCACGACGAACCGGTCTTCCGATATTTATGTTTAAATTTAGAAAATTTGATGCCTCCATTAATTCTTCTGCATGGGATACCATAAACTTGCCATCTGCCACATGCCAACACTTCAGTTCAAACGAAAAAGATCAATATTTTATGTAGAGACTTAAAGAGTTTACCGTTAGGGTCGATATTTAAAGCGTTAATATGAATAGTTAAAGCAGGATAAAGATAAATTTAAAGCGGAGCGACAATTCTTAAATAAATATATAATATATATAAACATAGAATAGACAGCTTAAAGCGATGATTTAACATATACAACTAGATAAACATAAAGCGAGAAGAATTTTTAGAGCGAAATGAACTCGTTTTTCGGGTGAGGATTCGACAATGTCACATTGTCTGTCTCGATAACAAGATCGACTACAGCTCATTTGAAGATGGAGTGCACTTGACCAATCTGCTCGAAGTCAACTTCATTTTTACGTTGACATACCGATTTATATCTATCGGGTATGATAAATTTCACCCTGACTCGTTTTTTGAAACAAATTTATATCTATCAATACCACAAAAACTCTCCATAATAAACTTGCATTGTTTATAAATTACATTACTCCTCCAGGAGATGGTCAAAAGTGATAGCAATGAAGAAATTCTCATCAGACATGAAAGCCGGAGAATCGAAATCGAACAAACCAAATGAGGAGAAGAACAAGAAGATGTAATGCAACTTCAAACATTGTCTCAACGAAGCAATGACAGCCCCACATAAAGGTTGGACATGATGTGATTGGGAGCTTTTTTTTCCCACCATTTTCAAGGGCAAAAATGAGATTTCACAATATGGACCCATTTGAAGTGAACGGTAGGGGGTAAAAGGGAAGTTAAACAATAACGGAAGGGTTGTCCGGGGTTTGTCAAACTTGGAGGGGTTGTTTGGTAATATTTGAAATTCACGAGGGGTAAACAATAATTTTCCCTAAGATATATATTATAATATACATATACAGTATAAAAACATTAATATTTATTAAGACAATATATAATAAGAACTAAAATTTGAATACAAGGCCTGATGTGATTCTTCCAACCACGATCCAAGTTCTCACCGCCGGCGCCTGCTCTCTCCGCCACCGCCACCGCCACCGCCACTACCGGCGCCTCTTGTGCAGGTGTCACAAAGCCTCTCCAAGCTCTCACCTTCACCTTCGCTCCTTGTGACCCCACATTCACTTCCATAACTCCCCTTTAACCCTAATTTCAACTGTGTCCTATATGCTCTGGAAACCAGATTGTTCCAGCGGCGATGTCGAAGCTGTTCTCCAAGTTCTTGGGCGTTTTCCGCTATCGCAACCTTGTTGGTGTGGACAAGGCTGGAAATCGCTACTTCACTCGAACGGAAAAGTTGGACGGAGTCGGTGAGATATTCTTGATTGGCATTGGAAACTGATATAATATATTATCTGATTTGACAAGTATCTTTTGTTTTTTCTTAAGAATTTTTAATCCTTTAGATTTTTGGATAGAACGGATGGCCGCAATAATCTCTTTGGTGTCTGCTTGTGTTTTTGAGTCTGTGTCTTTTTTGAATGGGATAATGGCCAAAAATTTGAAGTTTAGGTGATTTTTGAAGGAAAGTAAATTAAAGTTATCCAATTTGGTAATTTTTGTGGAATATTTGTCCATTTTAAATGCTATATGAGAATAAAAAAATTATCAAAATGATGTATTTAGTAAATTTTCATATTTGTATGTTGGTTCAATTCTTTCCTAGAACTTGCCAATTTGGGTAATTTTTCATCTTTTTGACAAATAAAAAAATAATAATTGTAAAAAGATATTTGTTGATTAAATGATAACTTAAAAATTTATGGATTTAGCATAGTATTAAAAAGAGAGCAATTAGTTTTGGCATCAAATTGATACAGTTCAAAGTTTGAAAAAGAATTGAAAAGAACCTTGAAAGTTGGAACCATGGATTATCCTTTACTACATTGTCTCGCTTCGTTGACAATAGACTCATGTATATCTGTGTGTGTGCTATAAAATTGTCTTTTCTGCTTTGAATTTATTTATTTCTTTTTTTGGTCATTTTAGATGTATTGCATCGTGTTTTTGTTTGCACTTTCATTGACCAGTTCTGGAAATGCATTTTCAAAATGATGTTGTGCAATGATGAGAATTTTTATATCTGATTTTCCTAATTGTTATTCCAGTGAAGGAAAAAAGATGGGTGATATTCAAAGGCGAGGAGGACCCCACATCAATTCCAGGTTAGTTCCAAAAAGGCCTTAGTTTATTTTTTCTTTTTGTTATTGTATAATACTTATATGTCTTCCAAGGATGGAAAGTGCTTGCAAGTTAATCATTAAGTGAAGTAATATAATTGTACATGATTTTATTATGTGTAGGGAATCTAGGGATAAGTAAATTATCCTTATTTACAGAATCTTGGCCCTTGCATTTTGTGGATTTTGAAACTTATTTATGCTATTTTTATTTTCATTTGCTATAGTTGAGTGGATATGCTGGCTAAATGGGCAAAGGAAGAAAGCTCCAACTCCACAGGCAAGCAATTTTTTTTTTTTTTTTAAAAATAAAGTTACCATTTGGATTTTATTTCTTTAATTGTGATAACTGATATTACTGGTATTTATGAATGAAAATCTGTTATACATTGCATTCAACAATACTTTGATTTATGATATCTATAGGTTAAGCAAATTCTGTGGTAATCCTACAAAAGTTTTTCAGATAAATGCCTAAATCTTTTTTATTAAAATTATGAAAACCAGTAGTGCAGACCTCTTTCCATATTTGACTGTCAATTTTTTGAAAATATGCTGTGTATAAATGGATTTATATCTGGGTGCAGTCCATTTTAGCTTTACATGCAACATCATAGAGGAAAATATTTAACAGCTGAGTCACTTGATTCCAAATTGTGTCTAGTTAAATGCTTATGATATGTAGAATTGAATTTGGATTTTCTGTTGGCACTAACTTAATATTTTGCATGAATGTCGTACTTGTCGTCTTATGAAATAGCCTACAGGAAGAAAACATTGTTTTTTCCTCTTTAATCTTAGCGATTAAAGTCATGGACTACTGAAAACCTGACAACCTACTAGAACCATATACATCAGAATTGGTGACCATGAGAGGTGCAATACTTATATTCAATTTTAGTACAAGAAGCACGTGCTTGTTTTGCAAGTTGACTTCTCATAGAAGTTTTAAGTTGTGCTATTGAAGTAAAAATATTGAATGCGGTTGCAAAAGTTGTAACTAATGAATGGCAAAGATGTTGATGCCATTGAAGTGGCTATTGGTCGGCTGTAAATGTTGATGTTTTGGTTGATGTGAAGTTTGTTGCATGTATCTTGAGCATGTTCAGATTATCTGCAAAAATCAAATTTTAAGCATTATTTCTCCACAAATATTTCAAGTTCTATGCTTTCTGTATGTTCTTTGATTATTCTCATGCTTAACTATGTAGGACTGTGTATAAGTTTTACTTATTTGGAACACATTAAACTGATTATATCTGTTAAAACATGTCAGTTACTATGTTCAGGAAATGATTGAGCTGGAGGCCAGGCGTGAGCGAGTTAAACTGAACGCTGCATGTATGTTTCACCTTAATACTCTGTGATTTTACTGCAATTGCAGACATTTTGATCTAATAAAAGCTTCTTACCTTATTTGATATGATAAAACTTCGATTCTAGGACAACATCAATGCAACATTAACTTTATGCCTCAAATTGCTACTGAGTGTAACTGCACTTAATTCACCAGATTATTCTCCATTCAAGGTTATTAAATTTTGTTAGTTTATATTGCATTTAACAAATGTTGCAGCCTTGTTCAAAATTTTGCTGGTCTAGACGCTTTCATTGTAAAATCCGTACAAAACCGAGGGATTCATTTAAAGAAAATTATGCCTGATATGGTTGATGTATATACTCTTCTATATTTTCTATTGCTCGGCAAAATGTATCGAGCGGCTTGTCTAGTAGTTCATGTATCAAGAGGTGGTCTTGATGATTGATGATGTACTCTTCTTTTCTTTTCTTTTTTTTGGTGGGAGAAAAATTTGTCCTTGACAAACATCCCTTTTCTTTTTTACATGCAACAGTATTCATATTTTAAAATGGGTTTTTCTGTTGTCTTCTTGATTATGTGCAGTTGTGAAAGAATGTTAGTCTGTTCATTGTTTAGGGACCAAATATCCACTAGCAATACAAATATAGTTCTCAACATTATTTTTGCTTAAATGCATTTTAATACATCTTAAAAGGATACAATTCTTCTCATGTTACTTGCTTGATTTGAATTAAGTTAAAACCTTGAAATGATGTATTGTTGGTAGTATTGAACAAAATTAAGAGTGGTTGTTACTCTTTTTTTTTTCCCAATATACTTGCTTTGTATTTGAACAAACATTACAAACCTCATATTTGTCATAAATCTGCTACTGTTTTTCTTTTATGTTGTGTCATTTTTTCCTCCTTTTCTTCCTTTTTTTTTCCTGACATTGTTTAGATCTCTCATATTTGTCGCCAATTGTTTGTTTCATTTCACTACATCTTTTGTCATCTGATTCCCTCAAAGGGTGTTTTGTTCATGGAATCCTTAAGCATTTCTTGGTATCTTCATGGGAATGTGAAGTATTACAATGTTTGGTCCACCATTTTCAGACATTCCTATGGGCGATTTACATCCCATGGGAATCAAATTCCCCAATTTTGTGCGCTTATGATTCTTTCATAATATGTGGTAACAAGATTACCACAAATGAGACATCTTTCTTATCTTTAAGATAAAATTAAATTTTTATTTCTCTATATCATAACTTCTTTTGCTCTATTTTTATTCTTTCTTTAATGATTAAATTTTTTCTTCTCTAATTAATTGAACAAAGAAATGCTCTGTTCTTGGTGATCTTACATGGACTAAATACCTCCATCTCATATAACTTGTAATGTGTCATATGTGAATTAAATTCTTAGGAATGTGAGAAGGAAGAAGAATACTTCATCCCTAAACCAAACAACAACAACAACATTAGTCCCAACTATTTGGAGTTGGCTACATTAATCTTTTCCATCCACATTGTTCTATCAAAAGCAAAAAAAACTAGATAAACCTAGAGTAGACAAATTATTCCGCAAAGTTTTTACTAAACACTTTTTAGGTCTACCTCTTTTACGACCCTCTACCTAATGCGCTTCCGCCATCCTTGTAGGGGCATCTATTGGTCGCCTCAAGGCATGCCCATGCCATTTTAAACGATTCTCTCTTAAAATGTCCATCAATGAACCAAACAAGCCATACTATTTCAATTTGTTACTAGCTTAATGCTATGTTTATTCTGATGTAAACAAGGCTTAGAGGGTGACTACTTGATGATTTCTTTATGTGAATCTGCAGAACTTATTTTGTACTGCATATTTATCATTTTCTTGTTCCATTTTAATGGTCTAAATGTTTGTTTAGTATATAAGGTTATTCTTGGGATTGCATGCATTGGGTATTCCATTTTTGTTTTACTCTGAACTTTCCTAATAAAACCAAAAAGTACATAATTCAAATGGCCCTGGTTTAAAAATATACTGCAATATGGCCCAGTCAGCAAGCCATGTCAACCTGATTGGATTAGGAATTATTTTTGTAATGTGATCCGAGACATACATGTTATTTGTTTGGTTATGGGGTTATCCCTGACTAACCCTGGGTTATCCCATGACTCCAATCAAAGACTCAATGTTACTCCACCAACCTTTAATACTCTCTCTTGCTGGTTTTTTGTTTATGAAATTATAATTTATTTGCACCAATAACATCATTATTCAATATTTTTTCTTGCTTTAAGTGCTGAAAAAGGAAGAGGAGATGAAGTCCACTTCTAGCAGGCCAAAACCCCAGAGCATTGGTAAGCAATTGGTTACATCAGACTACGCAAACATGCGTAACATTTTTGACAGAGGCAATTCTCTGTAACTTCATATACACCTGTTATTATAAACATGAATGTGATGCTTGGTTGTTGACACTTGACATATAGTTTTGTTGAGAGTCATGTGTTACAAAAATTTTATCGCACCTCAAAACATGAAGCACCTATATGTTTCATTTCATTGTATTACTTATCAAAGTAGTATGCCTTTGAATATCTTGGGGAAGAAGGAACTCCATATAGTAGAGAATATAAGAAATAAATTTAGAGTTCTCTATGGCTGTTTACTTATTTGTACCATTATACACATTCGATGTTCTTAAAGACTTGCCTCTCTGATCTACATTACTGTATATGAATCCACATCAAGATGAATATTTGTACTGTACCAGCTCTTGGTATCATCAAGACTAGTGTTGCTTTGAAGTAGCTGTGCTTCATGCAGTATAATTGATTAGCCTGTTTTCCACTTTTGATGAATAGGCAAAGTTGAGTCTCCAGATCTTGAAAGTTTTATTCAGCAGTTTCGAAGAGGTTCCATTGATCATGACAAAGGTATATCTATCTTCAATAGCAACAAAATCAGAAAAACAACTTGGTCTAAGAACTATATATTGTTCTATAAACTTATATGCCCTTAACCAAAATTGAGTGCATTGCAGTTGAGTCCAATTTTTTTATATAGTTATACTTTAAATTAAATTTGTTGTGGTCTTAATAGATTTTGTTACATTCAAATCTCAATGTTTTCTTGCATGAATGTAGTTTGGTATACAACTTGTATAGGGTCCAAACTGTTTTTGTTTGTAATTTTCTTAAGCAATTTGTACTTTTCTACCTGTCATGATTTTTATTATATTGTTGTAGTATCCAATTCTGCATTGACATCTATAGATGCCTTCTTCTGCTTCGATGTTTGCTTACATGGTAAACTATTCTCTCTGGATTTTTCCCTTACAAATTTGGCCACTATTTTATTAAAACTGTCATCATACCATAAAAGGTCTGAATCATCTTTTACCTATAGTGACCTTCACCGATTCAGGGTAGGTTTTATTTGCTTTATTCCTTTGAGATTGCATCCTCCAATGTTTTTATTTCTACTCTTGCAACTATTTTTACTATGAGAGACCTATTGGGAAGCATCAGATTGAGCTACATTCAGGGATCCACTTCCTAACCAGATGGCTAGTGCCTTCTATCGGTGCTATGTTGTTGGATTTTCATTTTTTATCATTGTTCTATTACTTCACTTTCTAATATTTGGGTAATTAAAATTCTATCTGAAAATTATTGAAGCAGCTTTCAAAAGTAACCCTTTTAGTTGTTTTGTGGAGTCATTTTATATGCCAAAATATAACCTAAATAAGATCTGTTGTTTGTTATTGTCTTCAAACATCAAATTGTCATGTACACTCGTTAATCCAGTATTATTATCTTCTTGTAAAATCTTAAAATTTAGAAATTTGTTCCTCTTTCTCTTGTATACAGAAAATTTTTCCTATAATTCTTTCTGTACACCAACTCGTCTGCAATTTTTATTGGTATCTCTTTTCATGTACATTAAATTTCTTCTTCTGTATTTCCCATCTTTCATGCACTCATCCCTTATCACTTGAGTAAAAGGATAATATGAGAGGCCTTATGTTCCAAATTGCCTTGCACATTATGTTCTTTACTGGTGAAAGATCTTTATATTTTCATTTTTGTATATTTGTTTTGGTACCTTGATTCATCCCTAGTTTTAAAGTGTTGGCAAATGCTGGAAATCTTTCTTATACTTTTGACTAGACTACATTTATAGCCTGTAACATATGCATGATGTTTTTCTTTGTGTGATGTAAAAGTATCATTCTAGCTTAAAGATATGAAGCTTAGAATGCCAAATTTATAATTGAGTTGTTATGTGAAGTTCAGGTATTAGTGTTGCTTAAAAGAATGATCACTGTGCGGCCATAGTATTTTATCTGATGATTTAAATGATCTATGTTGTCATACTGAGTACTGAGAGTTCTGCTTTTATATTTTGGAAAGGTATGGCACATGATGATGTGGCTGACATAGTTGATGGTAACAAAGATGACAAAGACAAAGAAAGGTAACCTTTTTTTATCTTAACATCTCATCTTGGAGTATAATTGGATTTTTAATATTTATTCCTGTTCTAAATTGGCTGGTGGGGCTTGTATGATATGCCTGAATGTATACCAATATTATTATAATCTCAGTTTATCAAGGTTCACGACTATCAAAATTTTCAAGTGTTATTGCTTGTTTTTTAATTGCATGAAGTTATTCATGATTTTCTGTTTAAATTAGTAATCCTTCCTTTGTAGCTCTCTTTTGGCCATCTTTAGTACAAGTGTGTTAATAAGTCATACCAATCATGATTCCCTATTAATTTGTTTTAGTATACTAAAACCATTTCCTAGAATAAACAGCATGGTGTTACGTCGCATGTGAGTATAGATTAGTGTGATGATTATGGGGATTGTGAATGCCAATAGTATCTGCATTGGTTTTAGTATTTGTAGTTAATTTTCTTTAAAAGCGTACAGCTTGTATGTAGTTATTGTCACTGTTAGGGTTGGTTTATAATGATTGACAAGTCAAGAGAGACATGGTCGATTCCCCTGAAAGCACTTTTACTTTTACCAAAGTTTTAGATAGGTTTGGAATTAGTTGATCTGTATTCAACACAGTTTTAAAGTGTGCTCTGAGTTTTGGTATAAATTCAAGTTGAATTGTTTGGTCATTACAATTTTCAACAAATTTTAACCTTTTTTAAGAATGGGATAGTAAAATATTCTTTAAAATAAGATAATTATAGCTAATACAAATAGGATTTAATTCATATTGTTTAAAAAGTCAACATAGCTGGGTATCAATGAAAAACTCTTATGTTTTCCATAGTTTTAGCTTAATTTGGAAGAATTGATGTGTTGTACATGGTTCTAAAATGTTCTTTTGGTTTGGGTACAAGTCCTAACTGAACTTTTTGACTGTTTCAATTACATCTTCAATTTCCCACCTTTTTTTTAAGTTTAAATTAATTAAAAAACAAGAAAAGTAAAAATTCTGTAAAATAAAAGAATTATAGCAAATTAATATGAGATTGAGTTATCAAGTGCATTGAGTCGGTCTTCATCGATTATGAACTATTCAAAGTAAATCAGGCTTTTGTGGGTCTAATTATTGATTAACCATATTTAATTATGTTTCACACTTTCACAGCTATTGGTACTGCCAATGACTTAGTTGTTAAGCACAAAAGCTTAATTTCACCTTGAGTTTAGCCCAATTCTTTGGTAAATGAGTCCAGTTCAAGCTAGCTAGTCTGGTTTTAAATTAATTTTGAACTAAGCCCAACTTGTTTGAGGTTGGCATGATTTAGGTTTCAAGTATCTTACATCAATACTTTTTATGCTTTAGGTTAGTTAAGAAAATCAATTCTACTACAAATTAAATCAGTAGCAAGGTGATTAGAGGGAAAACCATTAAACTTTATTATTCTCCATTATTTTTAATTGAACCCAGTGGTGTATTAGACACGATTGCTAATTGTGCCTGCGCATAATGAAATGCACACTGCTGATGCATATCACGGGGCATGGTCCAACCAAGGCTGGGCTGGATCATGCTAGATGTCCTCGCTGACCCATTATTTATTTATAAAAAAAATTTAAAAAATATATAAACATTAATAACAAAAGATAGAAAGAAGATATATTATTTTGAGGTTTTTATAGTGTTGAATAGAAAAGAAAATACCATGGAAACAAAATAACCATTCGGCCAACTCACCCACTATGGAATAGAGTGCTTGTAGCCATAGGTCCACATGCCGCGCCAGTCCATGGGCCTTACCCTCCACGCACACATGGGCACTGGAACCACTTGCACTGTTGCACACAACCTCTATTCACAGTATTATAAATATGCCCTCACCCGTGATTCAAACTCTCACCACTTGCGAAATGGTTTAACGGAGACCCGACTATCAATCGGATCTCCAGCCCATTGTTGCCTAGGGGATGGGTTGTGCCATGCACAGGCCGACAGGGCCCACTACTACAGTAATTGAACCTTTCTAAGAGTGCTAAATTTTGTTAAGTCAAATATTGGCTTGAGCTTTAAGTTCTTACTGAACTTCAACTCATTTATATGAGTCAAGCTCGAGCTGCTTACCCTTTTAACTCGAGTTGTGCCAAAATTAAATTAAGCCAAGCTTGTACCATTCTTGGTCTGTTCAGGTTCACTCGTTTATAGCTGTACATCTAGCCTAATTTGTTGATTATCTGGTTATGATTAATTATTTTCTTGTAATTTGCACAATTCCAAGTTAAAATTAACAGAAATTGTGAGAAGAATTGGAATTGATTTCTTAATTTTTGGAGTACAATGGGCATCACATATATACACACATTAACCCTAAATTAATCCCACAATTTATGGGATCCAAACAAATTAGAAAAATATTTTAACAAATCAGAAAAATCATCCTAATTCCGAGTAACTACCAAAAATAACTTTCCTAATTTACAACCTCCTAATTTACAGCTTTTTCTATTTTCTCCAACACTCCCTCAAGCTGGTGAATAGGTATTTTCCATTCCCAGCTTGAATACAAAGCTCTCAAATACTGAACTATTTAACCCTTTAGTAAACACATTTGCAAGTTGTCCATGAGTAGACACATAAGGCATACAAATCAATCCACTCTCCAGCTTCTCCTTTATGAAATGCCAGTCAATCTCAATGTGTTTTGTATGAATTATGTTGAACTGAATTGTGAGCTATGCTAATTGCTGATTTGTTATCACAATACAATCTGATAGGAGCATCCCACTTAATCTTCAAATCTTCTAAAATGATCTTCACCCAGAGTAGTTCGCACACACCTTGAGCCATTGCTTGAAATTCAGCTTCTGCACTTGATCTTGCTATGACTTTTTGCTTCTTGCTTCTCAACGTCACTAGGTTGCCTCCAAGAAAAGTACAATATCCAGAGGTTGACCTCCTATTAACAAGAGATCCAGCGTAATCAGCATCTGTATACGCCTCAAGAGTGAGTCCTTCGTTTCTTCTAAATAAAATTCCCTTTCCCTACTGTTCCTTTGAGATATTGCAAGATCCTGATTGCTGCCTGTAGATGAACTTCTTTTGGACTGTGCATGAATTGACTACCCACACTCACAACATATACTATGTCCGGTCTAGTATGAGATAGATGAGTCTCCCTACTAGATGTTGATACATCTCTCTATCTACTGTAGCATCTTCCTTAGCTAGACCAAGCTTGAGATTCGGATCAATGGGAGTGGCAACAGGTTTGTACGCCATCTTTACCAATTTCCTTTGGTAAATCCAACACATACTTCTGTTGGGAAATGAAGATACCTTTCCTGGAATGAGCAACCTTAATTCCCAAGAAGTATTTGTCTTCCAAGGGCTTTGATCTCGAACTCTTTAGCCAAGCAGTGATTTAGAAACTGTTTTTCTTCATCGTCATCACCTGTCACAATTATATCATCCACATAGACTAGAAGTGTTGTGACTCCATCTGAAGTTGAATATTTAATGAACAGTGTGTGATCCCCTTGACTCTGTTTATAACCCATAGCAATCATGACTTTTGCAAATCTTCCAAACCATGCTCGTGGGGACTACTTGAGCCCATACAGGGCATTCTTCAGCTTACATACTGTATGTCCAATCAATTTTTTCTCATAACCTGGTGGAACATCCATGTAGATCTTCTCTGACAAATCTCCGTGAAGAAAAGCATTTTTCACGTCAAATTGCTCCAAAGCCCAGCCATAATTCGCTGCCAATGATAATAAGATTCTCACTGTATGCATCTTTGCAACTGGAGCAAATGTCTCAAGGTAATCTATACCATAGGTCTGAGTATAACCCTTAGCCACGAGTCTCGCCTTATATCTTTCAATTGACCCACCTGCTTTATATTTTACTGTATATACCCACTTACATCCCACAGCCTTTTTTTCTTCAGGTAGCTTTACTTACTCCCATGTTCTATTCTTCTCAAGGGCCTCCATTTCTTCATTCATGGCTCGTTTCCATTTTTCATTGAATAATGCCTCGGATAGGTGGTGGGAATGACAATAGTGTTTAGGTTGACATGGAAGGGTTTATGTGGGTTAGAAGTGTTTGAATGAAATGTAATTTGCAAGAGGGTACAATGGGTGTTTGGTACATTCTCTGGTTCCTTTCCTAATTGCTATGGGAAGGTTCTAATCATCCTCATGATCCATTTCGGCTGGTAAATAGGATTTAGAGAGTGAGTCAGAAGATGTTACCTCATTATTGTTGGGTTCCGGATTGGATTCTTGATCGTGTCTAGGTCCAGGAGCAGCCATCTTCTGTCTTGTGAACTCTTTGTTCTTCCCAAATCTTACATCTTCAAGGACAGATTGGTCTTGGACTTGTTTAGGTTCAATTGGTGAAGGAAGGATTGGACTTGGACTTTCGGTTAGGCTTGACTTGTGTATTGGTTTTGAAGGTTGAGGTTCAGGTGTGATGGCAGTGGCGTTATCTTTTGGTTAAGTGATGGTACTAGGAAAATCTTCAAATCCCCAACCATCCTTATCTTCTCTTTTTAAACTCTTCCCCTGAAGATAAGAATGAGGGAAATAGGACTCTTGTTCATGAAAAGTCACATCTATGGAAACATAAAAACTCTTGGAGGAAGGATGATAACATTTGTACCCTTTTTGTGTGGAGGAATATCTGACGAAGATGCATTTAAGAGCCCTTGGGTCTAGTTTTCCCCTATTGTGACTATGAATGTGAACATAGGACACACAACCAAATATCCGAGGAACAAGGTTATTTGTGATTTGTAGGTGAGGGTAAAAGGTGGAAAGTTTCTCCATGGGACTTTGAAATTTTAAGACTCTAGTTGGCAATCGATTGATTAAGTGTGTGGAAATAAGGACTGTTTCCCCCCAAAAAGACTTTGGTACTTGTTTTTGAAATAACAAGGCCCTAGGTGCTTTGAGTAGGTGACCCATTTTCTTTTCTGCCACTCCATTTTGCTGAGGGGTGCTAACACGAGAGGACTCATGCACTATTCCTTTTTCCTCAAAGTAGGGACTAAGTATTTGATTAAAATAATCCTTGGCATTGTCTGACCTAAATCTCTTGATTTTGACACCAAATTGGTTTTCTATCATGGAAAAGAAATTAGAAAGGACGCAACTGACATCAGACTTTTGTTTAAGCAAGAACACCCAGGTAACACGAGTACAATCATCAATGAATGAAACAAACCATCTTGCCCCAGAGACATTTGGAATATTAGAAGGCCCCTAAATATCACTATGAATAAGATGGAAAGGAAAAGGACTTATTTTATTACTGGTTGGAAATGGGACACGCTTGTGTTTAGCTAGTTCACACACCTCACAATGAAATTGTCCTACATTAAGACCTTGAAACAAAGAAGGAAACAAGATTTGTAAAACTCTAAATGAGGGATGGCCAAGGCGATGATGATAAAGCCAAATTTGTCCTTTGTTAAAGGAAGAACTGTTGGTTATTAGAGAATAAGGTAGATTGCCGTTCTGTTAATGTCCGATTGGGATGGTATGTCAAGGTAGTAGAGGCCGTTCCTTTCTCTAGCACGTCCAGTCATCCTCCTCGAATCCCTGTCCTAAAATACACAACAATCATGATGAAAAACCACATTACATCTTTAGTCTTAGGTAAATTTTTGGATAGAGATAAGATTGGTAGACAGAGTTGGAACACGAAGAACATTTTTTAAAGTGAGTGATGAATTTATTCTAATATCTCCTACACCAGCCACGGTTATTAAGGAACCATTTGCTGTGGCAATTTTTCTATTACTTGGACATGGCGTGTAATTTAGGAAGAAACTAAGTGAGTTGGTCATATGGTCAGTTGCACCTGAGACCATGACCCAAGAGTTGATAAAGGTGTTATCCAAGACATTCAACCTAATAGAAGGAGACTCACATGAATACACCAAGGAACAAGTACATGAGGATTTTTCCAGGCTATTGATGAGAGTCTTCAATCTTTCAATAACTTCATGGTTGAATCCACTAGATTCTTGTGGAAATGCTGTTGTTTCTTGAACTGCAACAATATTTGCATGCCTTCTAGCCCTTGCTTGTTCCTCTCTTGGTGTCCATTCACAACTTGGTGGCTTGCCATGGAGTTTCCAACACCTATCCCTGGTATACAGTTACTTTTTACAATAGCTGCACCTATTTTTGTTCTTCATTGCTTCTCTGGTGAGATTGCTATTACCATCTGCCACCATGACCGCGCCATCATTGCTTGGGGAATCAAGCATTAGTCTCTTTCTACTTCCCTCAATCCGGATTATTGCAACAACTTCATTAAAGCAGGGATTTTTTGGTTTTCCAAGAATTTGAATCTTAACTTGATCAAACTCAAGATTGAGTCCTACCAGAAAATCATAGATCCGGTCTTGTTCAATGAATTCTTTGAGAATTGCAGCATCATCTGGACATTTAGCTTTAATCACCCTATAGTGATCGAGCTCCTGCCAAAGCGGCTTCAATTTATTTGCATATTCCGTAACATTCTTGTTCCCTTGCTTTGCAACCATTGTTTTCACCTTCACATCATAAACTTGGGCAGCATCCTTTGCCTTGGAGTAGGTTTGCTAAATTGCATCCCAAATCTCTTCTGCGGTTGACAAAAACATGCACGTATCGCTGATTTCTGGGATCATCGAGTTCCATGGCCACGCCATAATCATTGAGTCTTTTTCATCCCATGCTTTAAAAAGTGGATCATTCCTATCCGGTCCAAGCTCTATGATATGGCTGATTTTTCCTCTGCCTGTGAGAATGGTTCGAACCAATTGAGACCACTAAAGATAATTCCTTCCATTAAGTAGATATGCTGTCTGAATACTCTGAAGTTATCCTTGGTGCTGGGACCGTACAGATTCTTTTGATTGATTCAAAACATAAGATTCAGACATCTCTGATATTGCCATGAATTCAATTAGAATTTGACTGTGATGAAAGACTTGTTAGAAGAGAAACTACAGCAATGAAGCCTGCTCGAAGAAGAAAAAAGAATCCCAAGAAAGAAGAGAAGAACCTAAAGCTCTGGTACCATAACATAAATTGTGAGAAGAATTGGAATTGATTTCTTAATTTTTGGAGTACAATGGGCAGCACATACATACACACATTAACCCTAAATTAATCCCACAATTTATGGGATCCAAACAAATCAGAAAAATATTCTAACAAATTAGAAAAATCATCCTAATTTTGAGTAACTACCAAAAATAACTTTCCTAATTTACAACCTCCTAATTTACAGCTTTTTCTATTTTCTCCAACAAAAATATGTGAAACAACCTCTATCTAATTATTCTTTAATGGTATTGAATCATTTCACATATAATATATTATGTAATATTATTAGAAGAAAATTGCATGTGTACGTAACAAAAGGGGATAATCGCTTAAAGATCCTGTAAGAATTATATCTATTTATATATCCCCATAATGATTGTTATATTGCTTACACTCTTGTATGTCCTACAGTCAAAAATAAACCTAACAAACTGCATGTAAGAATCTTATTTGAATATGTGTGATCACCCTAAATTTGACAAAAAAATTGCGAATAAGGTAAAAACCCAAATAGAACAAGAAATAAAAATTCTCTTTTCTCCAATTGGGAAGATTGTTATGTTTTTATTTAAGAATTGATTCTCACGCAATATTACTAGTAGCATAGTATTCTCTATATGAGGAAGTTGATATTTTTGTGGGGATATATATTCAATTTTCCCTATTAGTGATTGTTGTTGTTAGAAGAGATGGAGAAGAGTGGAACAAGTCTATTATGTCTTGAACAAGTCTCATGTAAGACCCTTTGGGTCTGCATATAGGAAACAACACATACAAATATACCCCTGTACTCATATAGTATATCCCTGTACACATGTATACATACATATATGTCTAACAGTTGTTGCCTATAATATTGTGAGATAAACATTGTTAAATTGCCCATAATTTTTCTATGACCTATGTATTTAATGTCTAATTGAAAAAATGAAGAATTTTTTTAATGTGAGTTATCCAATTCTACCTTACTATATGCTTGAAATACGACTAGAATTCAAGGGAGGGATTCATGTGAAAAACTTAAAAGGGTTGAAAGTAAATAACTCAAAAGATACGATATATTTAAGAAAAAAAATTCTAAGGTTTAATAGATAAAATAAAACACACCAATCCTTGAGGTTTAAAACCTACAATTCAGTCACTCAAGTTAATGTTAGCACATGATGTATTAATCATTTGGTCAGTCAGTCCTATGTCTTCTTATAAAACAATTAACAAAATGGAAATGCAAACTTTAAACTCAACTAAGTGGTAAATTTATAACAATTAGTGGGGAGTTGTAGACTTTAAAAACTGGATTATTATTTTCATTGTTCAGTGCCATTACAGCACCTAATAGTCATCTCAAATCCCCATGTAGAAGATTGTGGAGTATCAATATGACTGTCCGCAAGATTCACGCATGATGGATATGCATGTAGAGGGCATTTGGATTAGGGTTGCACATTGAGGATGGCAATTTATTTACCATAGGGAAAGCAGTGACTTGTTTGTTTATTAAAAGAGCACCAACCAGCCCTTCCAATTTTATTAGAACTCTGTATTCTTTTTTACACTAGTGGATATGGGCCATCTATTGGCTAATTGACGTAAGCTATTCTGTGTTTGTAATTGATTGATTGTTTGTTTCTCCCTGCTGTATTCTGTATCTTTGTGGTGAGAATTGATAGATCTAACCTAAGGCTGGTAATGGGGCGGGGAATCCCCGATCCCCGTGGGGACCCGACCCAACGGGGACGGGATTCCCCGGTTCATCCCCCCGTGGGGGCGGGGACGGGGGCCAACCTGTCCCCGTTTGTTAAATGGGTCGGGGGCGGGGATTGTTATCCCCGCCCCGCGGGATCCCCGTCCCCGATTAAAAATAATATATATAAATTTTTAATTTAAATTATTTACAGTTTTGCCTTTTTGTACATTATCTCATTAAATTTCGTTTTGCTTCATACACATTTGGAGTATTTTATTTTTGTAAATTTTGTTTTGTTGGTTTGTTGAGCTTTATTTTGAATGATTTTTATGTTTATCATGTGTATTAGTGTGTATTAGTATTAGATTTTTTTTAAAACAATCAAAACTTATAGGTATATGGGGATCCCCGCGGGGACGGGGACGGGGACGGGGAGATAACTCCCCCCCTTCGGGGAGTCGGGAACGGGGATTCCCCGTCCCCGACTCTCGCGGGGACGGGGACGGGGAGACCCCTCCCCTGCCCCGCCCCGCCCCGCCCCGTTACCAGCCCTAATCTAACCATGGGTGTTAGTCGAAAAAAAGATATGGTATGGGTGCATTTTGGTCCCTGAAATATGCCTACATAATTATTTCAGCCTTGGAATAATAAAAAAGATTGCTTTTAGTTTTAGGATTAATTTAAAACACATTGCAACAAAAGCTGATTGATAGTTTAGGGACTTTCCCTAACCTCTTCTTCCCAGTGCAAGTACCAAAATAATTTTTTTTCTTTACTCTTTTTTTGGATTTAAGCACTAACATGAATATTGGGATATACTTAGGGACCAAAAATGCACTTTCACCATAAGAATTTCCATGATCATTAATGTATTGCCCAATTTGATTTAAACCATATTAATCAGATCAACTAATAGCTTTCTATGCTTTTGGTTTTGGAGTTCTACTTCTGAACATAGAAATTAGAATGTTTGTCATTGTTAGATGCATTTCCTTTTAGTTCGTTTCTATGCTTTTTAGCTTAATGTTTTAGAAATATTTGGAAAGAAAAACTAAGTGAAATGGGTGGCAGCATTTTCATCTTTGTGGCTATTCAATTTTTCAATTTGCCTTTTTAGGTTATTTTCTATCATATTGAACTCAAACTCTTCTTAAGAATTGGTCATTCAATTCTAATTGTTGCTTCTTTCTAAAACACTTTCAACAGAGAAAGGATTTTTGTTTCAGATGCGCTAACAATTTGGTTAAATTGAAATACGTTATAGCACAAGTTTAACTGGAACAAAAAGAACCTAGAGTGTTATTAAATTATTATTGTCAATACTATTCCTGTTTATCTACTCATTTATAACTTATTTCAGGTCTTCGGAGCCAACTGGATCCGGTGAATCTTTTAAACCGGGAACTTGGCAACCGCCAATGTAGTAGTAGTAGTTCAGGTGATACCAATTTGTATTTTGAAATAAATTAAATTCAGTAAGAATTACTGAGCTGCCAATGGGAGAGATTGATGATCATGTCTTTGTTGTATTATTCTTTTCCCTATTTTCCGTGTCATTTAGATGTCTTTTAGCATACCATAGTCACCTTGCAGCTTTTCATCCGTTGGAGATTCTCAGTTAGGAGATTAGCTTCTACTGGTTAAATTTTGAGATTCAAATCAAAATGACAGGATTAATTGTCAAAAGGTTGATGACTGTTGGTTTCTAAATTGTGAAACCTTTCTTTAGTATACATTCGACATTCTTTTAAATCTTCGGCAACTGTATAATGAAATGTGATAACTCATTCCGGTTTTTGGCATTGTGAGGTATTAATTTATCTATTGTTTAATTATTTAACAAATGATGTTGTATCAAATAAAGGCTCCCACTTTTGCAGTGATTTAGAATCTCCTGTTGGCTTGGATGCTAATGTATTTGATGCAAGATAAGATGTAACTAATTTTTAAACATATTCTATAGGTTCCATATAATTAGTGTTTAAAAAATGTTACTTCAACTTTATATATTTTCTCTATAGATTTTATATGCTACAGTTGGGATTGCAATTTGCAAAACATGTATCCATCCAATTCTGAAGATTGTGTGTTTGGAAACAAATGTGCAAGACCAAGCATTCAACATTAATGTTTCACAGAAACAATTTTAAGTTATGGAAAGCAAGGTTTTAATTTAAAACACACAAGAAACACCCCCTCATTATTCAGGAAATGCTTCTAGATTCAACAACAGTCATCACTAACTGATCCAACAAAAAGAGGCGTTTGTTTGTTTTACAACTTTGATTCCACAAAATGATCAATCAGAAATTAATGAAGACTTATTTTTATTCATCAGAATGATCAATTCATGAAACAGAACAGGGCTATTCTCTGCATAGTTGTTCTACAGTGCAGCGATGCACTCGATTTCAATCCTTGCATTCATAGGTAATGCAGCAACCTGGTAAGTAGAACGTGCTGGAGCAGGAGATGAGAAATCTGCATAAAGATGGGAAACCCAAAACCAGGATTAGTTACAAATCATACATCCAGATGTGCTCACTAAATTGAACCAAAAAATAGCTAACTTCAGTTTGAGGAAAGAGTAGATAAAAATTTGAAAAGGGTAAATTATTTTAAATAATCGTCCCAACTATTACAATATTCCTATTTGAATCACCAAATTATAAAAATTTCAATTGAGTTACTTTCAAAATTTAAATTCACATTCAATTGAATCACTTATGTTTAAGCTGTTGTGACAGAGCTGATGTGGCATGACACATTATATAACTTATATCCACATCAACCATGTCATGTGGCTAAGCATCATTTTTATCCCCAACTATGCTACGCCTTGCGGAGGGAAAAAGGTTAAAGATATAAGAAAGAGCGCTGAAAATGGTTTCTCACTTTGGATAAAAATGATACTTCACCACAATGGCATGGTTCACGTGATGCAAATTATATAACATGTCATGCCACATCAGCCTATGCGTTAATAGTGTGTGCATAGTGATTTAATTGAGCGTGAATCTGAGGCTGGGAGGGTAAGGTACTCAATTGAGAAATTTTTCCTAATTTGAGTGACTCAAACCCCCAGTAACTCAAATAGAAATACCCGAATAGTTGGATGACTATTTAAATAATTTACCCAATCTTACATGATGTCCAAACTGAGTTATAGCATTAATTGTGATCAAGATGGAAAAACATTCAAGATTATAAACAGAAAAGTTAAAATCAGTCAGAAAAACGTGTTGAAGGCATGCAGAAAATAAGCCCAGAACCTCTTATTAATTAAAATATCAAGCTTGCACAGAATATAACAGCTGGTCTGCAGACTCACATTTGGAATATATCTCATTAACTGCTTTGAAGTCTTTCAAGTCTGCCAACCTGTAAGAGAAGATTGTGAAATGATTGTAAGAAAGATAACTTTTTAGATCACTGGACATCAGAAGAAATGAGAATTCTCACATAATTGTTGTCTTAACAACAGCAGAGTAGTCAGCACCACTAGCTTTAAGTATTTCTCCCATGTTCTTCAGGACCTGCAGGTTCAAAAGATAGCTTAAAAAGACATACAAGTATTCTTATTTTAGGAGATCATGAATCTGCTATCTCAATTAGATTCTACGGATATTTCCAGACCATCAAGACCATATTTATGACTAAAAATGCACAAATGGCTTTGGACTAATTCCATGAATACCATAACATCTGATTCTATATTTTGGAATTATTGAATACCCAATTAACACAAGAAGTTAACAAAAATCTGAAAAGCAAAGTCATTAATACTTTTTGGGACCAAAGTTACGTGTCAATTTTAGGTGGCCTCACAACTACATTGAGATCCATTGAGGATCCAATTGCAACATGGTTTGAGATCAGTTTATTATTCACACTTTTAAAACTGAACATGAAATTTCATCTTTGACTCCTAGTTCCATTGTATCTTGATCGCTTTCCCTAGGAAATGCTAATTACATAGATCCTTCCAAAGGCAGAGAAAGGAAGCTATAAGTCTTTGACATAAAGTTATTAAAAAAAGGTATTCACCTGTTCAGTTTGACCTTCTATGCTGTCAGAGATGAATTTTCCTGTCTAAATATGAGAGTTTAAATAATCAATAATCTATACAAAGATAACTAAATATATTTTATAATTGCTCCACGCTTCTGGTCATTAAAGAATAAACAAAATGAAAAGAAAACAAACCTCAGGAACAAGTCCAAGGACACCAGAAACAAACAGAAGGTTGTTAGCCTTGATAGCTTGAGAATAGGGTCCCAATGCTGCAGGAGCCTTTTCGGTTTGAACAGCCTCTTTGCTAACTGGCATTGACAAAGTAATTCACATTCAGTCATTCCACAAGCGGGCAATTTGCAGTCAGAGTAGAAAAGGAAAATTACTTCAATTTTAATGTCATGTAACTTCAGAATGACAATGTCTGGCACATTCTAGACTATTGATACTGAAATGACTTCAGTAGTAGAAGGGAAAAAGGTAATCAAATAGGTTAAATCCAAAGTTATATAAAAAAAAAAAACAAACAATTTGGAAGAATTAAGAAAGTTTTGTGTTTGATTGCCCTTTTTCCACGGAAAAATTTTCCGCAGGTCATTTTCGAGTTTTTAGACTGTTTTGTTTGTCAAAATTTTTACGTGGAAAATTTTTTACGAAATCTGACGTGAAAACTATTTTCCTGTGAAAAATTTTTCACTCACAGGAAAAGTTTTTCGGGGAAAAGAGTAAGGGAGCTATTTGATAACTTGCGAGACAAATCAAATTTGGGATAAGGATCAACTTCAATGTTTTTTCTTTTATTTTAATTTTTTTTAAAAAAAAAGAGTAATTATATAACTTGATAATATTTTAAATAAATTTATCCAAATCAATGAACAGATCCCGAGGCGTTTTGATTGTGAGATTCAATTACATGTAGTATTGTTTATAATTATCAAATATTTTTAAATATTTTTAACAATTTTAATAATTTTTAAAAAATTACTATAGAAAATGTAAACTTTTTACAGGGAAAAATTGATGCGATCGAACAACAAATTAGGTTTTTATGGAAAAATGTTCATTTTCATGAAACAGATCAAACAACAAAATCTGAATTTTCCATCGAAATATTTTCTCCTTAAAAATAGTGCTAATCAAAGCATATTTTTTTCAGTTTTTCCATAGAAAAATTTTTCCATGTAAAAATATTCATGGAAAAATTTTTCTTTCTCAAGTAATTTTCCAGTGTTGTCAATCAAAAGCACATACCTAAAAAGAAAATTGTTACTAGTGAAGACCACAAGATTCATGATTTGAATATCTACCTAACAACATCAAAAACCCTACTATTGAAGGAGCAAAAAATGCAAATAGAAGGCACAACATTTTTTTTCAAAAACAGAGATTTGAAATTTTTAATTTCTCTATATCTTGAATTGGCATATATCGTCGTGGATGTCCTGACTTTCAGTCAAAGACAACAAGATGATGGACAGAAGGAGCTAAACATCAAATCCATGAAAATTGATAAGGAAACCATTATTTCAAATCTTCTTCTTGAGCAATAATTTCAGATGTTCTCCATTTCAGAATGATTAGTAAACAAGGATCTTATATGACCTTAAGGTACAACAGGTCTAAATAATTCACCTTACACGCATGTTAAAAATGACGATCTATCAATGAAAGTGAATTTACAAACAATGCTTCACCATTTATGCAAAACATCCTTATTGCACACATGCAAGTTTTTACTAATTTCAATAACTCAATAATGTAAAGATCTTTGAAGATAGTACAACTAGACAAATTCTACGCATAATTGATCAAATTGATCCTCTAAACTGCAAATTTCCATTCAAACAAAAAGAAAAACAAAAAACAGAGAACAGAGAACTTCAAACGCTCAACTATGATCCCAAATCAGCAAAGAAACAAATTCTCATACCACTCTACAGGAAGCTCTCAGAAATCAACAAGTTCAGCCACTAATTTTTGATTTGAAAGGTAAACTAGTTTAACTTTCAAGAATCCAATTTCACCAAATTCAACAACATTATCATAGGTTCAAGTCAACCTATAGTCCATCAACCTAATCATCAAACACATATGGAACAAAATATTCAGCTTTCGAACAAAGATATGCATGAAAATGGTGTGTTTTTTAAAAAGAAAAAAAAAGGGGCAATTACCAGAAGCAGAGGTAGAAAATGAAGCAGAGGCCACGCAGGCGAATGGCTTTGAATGAGAAGTAGAAGAGGACCAGAGCCTAGAGCCAACAAAAGAAACGCAGCAGAGCCCAGCAGCGAGCGGGTATCGAGCGCGCAGAGGGCGAATCTGAGCACCATGCGCCGCCGGCATGGACAACCTCGCCGCGCACCAGGCCATTGTAAAACCTACCACCTCTTTCTGACAAAACCACTTCAGAGTTATAGATTTTTTTTTTTTAATCTGAAATGACTTTTTTTTAAATTTATTTTTGAAAGAGTGTGAAATGAGTGGATTTTGAATTTATTGATATTATTTAAAATTTAATTTTTAATTAATTATAGATATTTATTGATATTAACATTTTTTTAAAAATTAATTTATTTATGTAACTATATTTTGTTAAACATATTGATTGGTTACTATTTAGGTACTTAATTGGGAGGATGGGATTTGTCTTGAACAAGGTTGTTAGTATTGTACCAGAGGTTTTTCTCTTGAAACTAGTATATACTAACATTGGTGTATTTCGCCATTACAGGTTTACCGATATTTTTGCATATTTATATACACATATATTTGTGTTTGTGGTTATATGTGCAGATATGTATGGTTTATTAAATATATATATATATATAATCATATTGACAATTCTACTATATTGTCCATTGAAAATTCTAATCTAATCACCATCAACCCAATTTTAGGAGTTATGCTCAGTAGGTGTGAATAATTAGGGACTTATGGGTAAATATTTACAAATAAGTCCAACTAAAGAGGAATTAAAAATTCTATTAAAAGTTCTAAAATAGGCACTCGTTGAAACACATGTTTTGATCGGTAGCATTAGTGTAAGGCCATCTCCAACCCAAAACTCTATATTTAGCGTTTCAGTACTAAAAAATACAGCTTCTACAGTGAAAGTTTCTCCAACCATCATCTCTATTTTTAACTCTAAAATAGAATATTCTAAAAATATTCTTTTTATTTCACAATTTATATATTCATACGATCCACAAATTTAATCATCTTCAAATCTTTTCCACTTTTAACCATTGAATTATTTAAAGTGGTAATTGCCAAAAAAACCCCTAAAATTTACAATATTTCCAAAAACACCCACTTAATTTCGGAATCCCTAAAAACCCCTTTCTTTTAATTTCATTCTCTTCCAAACCCCCAAAGCATGTAACGTGGTTAACGGAGTGATTTTTAAACTTTATGGACGAAATTGCCCGCGCATGGGAAGTCGTGGCATTGCCATCATTTTGGCGGTTAGAGAGGAAGTGGGGGTTAGGATAATCCCAAGAGATAACTTTACTGGAGCCGTATACTTGATTTTTATCAACTCGTCTCTTCAGCTTTTTCCACTTTTCGTCTCTGCCGGAACATCCTCTGTAATTTTGAGTTTTTCCACTTTCCACGGATGTCTCGAAGGAGAAGTCCCAGCGCAAAGTATTCGGCGATTTCATCGATTGCATGATCTAAGGTATTGAAGAAGTTGTGATTATGGTTTATGTTAACTATTACATTCTGAAAGAAAGATTTTTTTCGATTTTGTTTTGTGGTTCTGTTTTTATTGGAAGACATTGAAGCTTGTAGGGGGATTCATTGGCTGGGGTTTTGTTAGTCTGCACGGAGATTTCTCGTCTAGGGTTTTGTTTTGTTTTACATTTTAGATGCCTACGTGATCGAGATTAGTTTTTTCGATTGTTATGATTTGTGTAATGTTTATAATGTCGTTTCCCCTTTTCATTTGATATGGTTACGATTTTCATAAATGAGGGTCTCCGTTTAAGATATGAGTTATGGTTTAAAAAAAATATGTCACCACTTAACTATTGTTGTCTCTGTTTAACAAACTACGTCTCCATTTAACACATGATATCTCTGTTTAAAAATTGATATCTTACCGTTTAAAACTTTTCATTTCCCGCTTAAATATTTGTGAATACTACTGAATGTGTTGTCATTGTCACAGGCTAGTGATTATGGCGATCAACCTAGTTAATGGGTGATGCTACTTGACACCGGTAGTGGAGACCTTAGGGCTGAATTGAAAGTTCACATGATCCCTCGACACTGCATGGGAGATCATCAGGAAGGACACCGTTTCTGACATTTATTGAGTTGGAAGGTCATATTCCAAGAGCGGGCCATTCTTGATTCTCGTTGTAAAAGGTCGATGACCACACCAATAAATTCGAGGATCGGGAAAGCACGTTGAGTTTCGAGGGCCTCAAAATGTGGCCCTCGTTCTTGATGCTACGTTGCGATGGCGGCACGATCGTGTTTTAGAAGAAGAAAACCCGCTCGACTTTTCGAAGGAGGTATTTATCAAAAACCCATGAGAGGCGAGAGACTCCATCAAGAGCACTCTTGTGCAGACTTGTTCGACGGAGGGCGAAGAAGAAAATTTTGTCAAACTCCTGATGGTGTACCTCATGAGTACAATCCTCTTCCCAAATACATCATGTTCGATTCTGAACTGGATCGTTTATTATGTCGATGAGCTACCCGCCATGTGGCGATCATGCATGGGCATAGCGACGCACAAGTGGCTTATGGAGGACATTCCACAGCGGTGCTCGAGTCGCAAGATAGATGCGTGGGGAAGAAGACCAAACCACGAGTGGTACGTTAAGGGTTGCTCGGTCGTGCTTAACATCCGGTTTCATGGTGGCCAGAGCAGGGGAAAGAAAGTCCGTTTCGGCAAGATTCCAGGATCTTTGTGCTACGGTGAAAGTACTTACGGTAAAGCAGCGACGATAGAAACCAGCTTGTCATCGCTCGAAGTAAAAGAGGTAATAAATCATGAACAATGATTAACAGAAGTCTTTAATGTTTAAACATATTATTTAGCATTTAACTGTATTATTTATAGTTTAAAGCTTATTCATAAAAGTTTAAAAATTTTGTTCTCCGTTTAAACATATTCTATAATGTTTAAATATATAAATACTCTGTTTAAATATAGTTTTTATTATTTAAAAGCTGGATGATTTCATTGAAATTGTTTGGTTTAAATATGTTAGTTTCTACAGTTTGGTTCCGTGAATCTTTGAAGAAGATATATTTGTTCCTGCCAGTGAGCGGATGGATGCTATTGCTCTGGAACCACTTGCTTGAAGGCGAGGGATGAGAGGCGACCCTCTTCGAGTGCGTGTTCGCGCAGTTATCCTACTTCCATCCCACCAGCGCATGCGTTCCTCGGCCGGAGAAGCCCTCCCCCTACCCCACACGATTGCAACAACCCCCCCCACGACCATGACAATGGCGGTCCCACGACCACTGGCGGCCCCAGCACCGACGATAGCGGCGCTCGCCCGACCATGATGTCCCCACGGACCGTGGCAGCGCACCGCTCAGACTAGGCGAAGATGGCAGCACCATGGCGCCCCATCCACGCGCGAGATATTGATGACCCAGAGTTTCCTCGGCATCGCTTTCGGGCCAAGCCAGCTGGAAGGACGGTCGCGATCGAGTCGTCGTCCCTCAAAGAAATAAAAGCACCGGGACCAGACGAGGCGTTGAGATTTGGCGATAGCGACATCATTGGGGTGGCAATTCCAAGACGGCCACATTCAAAGAGACTTGCGAAAAAGGAGAACAATAATGCCTCTGTCTCCATCGGCGGCTGACGATGAAACAATAGCAACACCATCGGTGGCTGATGCTGTTACTGAGTCTCTTGCCGTTGATGACATGGCCGTGACGGTGCGAGGAGATCGTAGATGATGTTGCCATTGCGCGGTTGAGAAAATCCTTTACTCTGTTGTTAACGAAATCCACAACCCGGTGGAACCGGCGGCCGAGAGTGCGGCATCAAAGATGGACACAATCCCTAAAGAACAAGAATAAGCTAAGGGTGTGTCTCCCGTTGATGTTGTTGTTTTGACCACGGTTTAGAAGATCATTGACTCTGTTGTCAATGAAAGCATAGGGACAGTGGATGCTGTCATCGTCTGCGGTTGATGCTGTAAGGATATGTAAGGATATGTCTGCGGTTGATGCTGTCATCGTCCCCACATCGAAAGAAGATGTTGCTAGTGCTGAACACCGTCAAGGCTCAACAACAGTGCCGCATGATGACCCCGACCAAGCAACGAGAGATATGATTGAGGCCAATCAAAAGACGAGAAGGCTCGGAAAGTCTTTGTTCCGAAGAAGAAAAAATGGGTTGGCCAATCACGTCTTAACAAATACGAGAAGGAGTTGATAAGGATCTTCCTCAACTGCCCTATGGACATGTAAGTTTGAAGTTTTTATGATAGTGTTTAAATGTTTATATATTATCACTTAATTTATCTATATAACGTTTAAGTATTTATAATATCATTTAAAAATTGTCTATATCATTTAAATAGTTACAATATGGTTTAATTATATTTGTTATCGTTTAACCTCAACACTGTCGTGTGGAAGAATGACGTTGTTAGCACCACACAGGACAAACTATACACTCTGCTTGAGGGGAAGGAGATGGTCACAGACGATGTGATGGACGCTTTCATGTGCATAATACAAAAGTTGTTGAGCAAAGTGCCATATCCTTATAAGAAGCGTGGCTCGATCACATGACCACTAGAGCTGTTTATGTCGAAGCAGGACGACGCACATGAAACCACTATGGCTATGATCAGAGATGCCGTGCACAATTTGCATGAGGTTAAAATTATCATCCTCCCGATAATCATGAATGGCCACTTCCATGTCGTCGTCCTTGACAATGAGAAATAAGAATACATGCATTATTCTTTATGCCAAAGCGCGGGGTACGATAAAGACGCGTTGGACATGGTAAGTTCTTTAATAAATTATGTCCGATTAATAGTGTTTGGTAAATAATCGGTATTCTAATCTGAATTTGTATACCTCGACAGCGTAATCTATTCGACATTTGTGTCGATATGGAGTGCGGCTAGTCGGCGACCTCAAAGTACCAACTAGTTCACGACATGGAAACCACGCGACAAAAACAAGGAAATGTTTTTGTCATGAGGTTTATCGAGCAATTACTCGCCGATGAGAAGCTACGGCTACCATGGGAACCAGAGCGTCCCTTATCTAAGATTAAAAGTATGTTTCCGCATACTTAAGGAGGGAGGAGCGGACGTCCATGAAAAAGTGGTCGTGCAAGCGGGTTGATAGAATTCCTTGTTTTTGTTTGTTTTTCAAATGTAAACCCGAGTTCAAATCCAATTCATTGTTTTTTGTTTTCCAAAAGAACATGACAAATTTTTCTCAATGTAAATTTTGTTTGTTTTTAATAATTTTTAAAAGCGAGTCAAATTCAATTCGATTTCATTGTTTAACTTATAATGTCATTGTTTACCTTTCGTTTTCATTGTTTTAAATTTACCAATCATCGTTTAAATATCGATGTTAAATGTTTAAAAATTCACAATTTCTCTCAGTTTTAAAAATTACGTTGTCTCTGTTTAAATAAATGCGTTCACTGTTAAGAATAAGAATTTCTCTGTTTAGATATGAAATGTTGGTAATCAATTAAGTTTGTTTCTCTTTAGAAATCAGCTTATTTATAATGCCTAGTTGGCGACAGTTTCATTCGCAAAGATAACTCAGGGACATCAAAGCGCTTGCGACTCGATCCTCTTTTCGTCTAGGGCGCCCGAGCTACTTTCTCGTCACAGGCGGTCCTGGCAAAGCTCACGAGATTTTCTGTCAGAAGGCTTGTCATCGTCGGGTATGGAGAATATAGATTTCTTATCGCGGTTTGTAATTGTCGGCGGTGAAGTAGCCTGCTAATAAATCGATAAACGTTGGTGTGCATGCGCATTATTGCGTAGCGAGGCGTGTTTGCAAGGGATACCATAAACTTGCCACATTCGACGATGAACAGAGTTCGATGGCAAGATCTCTGAGTTCTATGCAGTCGATCATCACTGTAACGATCATTGACATAACGACCAACACGAAGATTTTCGGCTATCCTCGACAATTATCTCTACCTTGAATGTATATACGGGCATAAGTAGGGTCTCCCATTTGTTCGCTTGCTCACGGCGATTCACATAACATGCGCATCAACTTGAACCTGTACAACATAGAACACAAATGTCAAACAAGGTTAAACAAAGACAATGACAGTTAAATAATTGGTAAAATATTTTAAACAGTAGGATAAATATTTAAATGATGAAAATATATTTAAAGTAAGAAAATAATATTTAAACAATTATAAAACGTTTTAAAGGATAACACCAAATGTTAAGTGTAAATCAACATTCGAAGACCTTATGGAGTCCACCATTTTAAGTCACCGGTGAAATGGCGAGCTTCTTTGATCTAAGCATTGAGCGACTCATGACATTTGAATACATCTCACTCCCCAGCGATCACCTCACGAGCAGATAATTTCGACCAATGTGCCATATCCGATTTATTAATCAACCGATGATGGGCTTGGGTGATGTAGACTGCGTTCATTCACGGTATCATCGAAATTCTTTAGCCGTGGATGCCCGATGCAATGCGAAAACATATAGACCAACATTCCTCCCTCAATGCCTTCCCAAAGTCGGCGTTGGCTTTTCATAAAAATTGGCCTCCAAATGCCGAAGGCAGTATGCATGTGGCGAAGAGGGAGACTCTGCAATTGCATTCCACAAGGCCCTTGGACCTGTCCGACATGAAGGTAATTATCTCATGATAATCTCCTTCATCGTATAAAGCATCGCCTAACTTGGATATAGACAAGTCGATTGGCGTCGGGTCTCGTTGCCGATCGATACACGAAAGCGACGTAAAAACCATTGTTTCCATCTTTGCACATGGCACCCGATGAAATACCATGCGATACTTTCCAAGAAGGTGGGTACCATCGAGAAACAGCAGTGGCCTACAAGCCCTCTTGAATCCCACAATATACGCTCTGAAAGAAAAGAATCCACGTTTAAAACGATCACCGTCTCTTTCCACGATCGCAATCTTTGCAGGGTTTGTCTCGACCACCTTATCCGCGTCCTACAGCAACAAATCGTGAGCTGGTGATGTTCTTCTGCTGTCGAGGGACCACTCGGGCGTGCTCTTTTTCCCCAACCAAGCTGCTTGTATGGTATGTGGACACCATATTCCCGCATATGTCCTTCGATTGTCGATGGCCTTGTACAGGGCCGGTTCTTCAAACTTTTCGAATCACTCGTGAGCTTACCTATTTTTGGATGCTTTTCGGATGTG
>NC_052479.1:14173137-14185637 GCF_009730915.1 Dioscorea cayenensis subsp. rotundata
GGGGTAAGGCAATCGATAAAGATGGGGAACCGGATAATGCTCTCACCTAGGATAATTGTTTCAAGTGCAGAACCCTCTATTATGCTTCCTAATATATCTGCGATGGTGAGTCGTGGAAATCCTTAATTACATAGTCACAAATCTAAAGGTCAACTATGCCTAACTCTATACATGTCAGGGAGGAGAAATCGAACAATCTCAACATCCTGCTTTTCGCATAGAGTTGCAATGAGCTCTAGGGATTCAAGTGATAAATCTCTTCCTAATTATAGACCTAACCATTTGGTCAGGTGGAAGGTCCCTAACCACAATTGAGCCCCTTGATACTAAGATCAACTCAGCGCTTCACTCCGTTGCAGCGCAACTAAGCCATGCGGAAGTT
This sequence comes from Dioscorea cayenensis subsp. rotundata, assembly GCF_009730915.1. Taxonomy (NCBI): domain Eukaryota; kingdom Viridiplantae; phylum Streptophyta; class Magnoliopsida; order Dioscoreales; family Dioscoreaceae; genus Dioscorea; species Dioscorea cayenensis. The sequence goes on from NC_052479.1 coordinate 14,173,520, forward strand.
CATCCCTTAGACCATTCACTCTATTATTGCGCAAAGAACTCAAGGCAGAGGTAGAGATCGCATCACGCGTCGGAGGAAGGGGGACGCTCTGTAACTCTCGACTCACACTCTCAACCCTCTCCAACCTAGCTTTGTTTAACGCTCGTGGTGTGTCACTCACTCACAGGGTTACCAACAAGAACTCTCAACCCTAGGTGTCACTCTAGGGAAATGTTCATACAATCAACCATTCAAGGTTGGAACTCACAATAAACATCAATTTATTGAAAACATAATAAAAGAGGTTCAAAAGAAACAAATACATCCTAGAGTTCACAATACCCGAGTACCCACTAAGGGTTTAGCTCTCCATGGAGCTAAGTACAATCAAAGAAATAGAATGTTAAAGCAATGAATCCATAAAAGAAACCCCCTCGATGAGTACGTGTTGATGGTCTTGTAGAAAGTGCTCTCACTGTTGGTCCAAGGATTCCTCAGTCCGGTATAGGATGCGCCTCGATTGAAGCTCCCTACCAACCTTCTTCCTAAGGAATGACAATGTCGGAGCCGTAGAATCTCTCCAAAACCTTGGCCAATGCCCCTCGAAACCATAGCCAAAGCCCTCTCTCAAGTTGGGGAAAAGATGGAGAAAAGAATACCAAAATCGGGTCTGATTCGGCTTTAAATAGGGCTGGAATCGGGTGACTACACGGGCGTGGGTAATTTCCACACGCCCGTGTGGATTCTCTGAAACTACGATTTTCGGCCGGCCATGAACAATGACTACTATAGTGTTTGGTACAATGATTGCTACAGTGATCTACCAAAAATACTCCCGAATCCACTTTTCATCGAGGTAACATAAAGCGGGCTACGCTTATACCATGGATCGCTTTTGCTTCTTCAATGAGCGGATAAGTTGATGGAGATCTTGTTCTATATTGCATAAGTCGAAATGCTTGAGTGTGACTGCCTTGTGCCCCTCAAATGGTTGTAGCAAACTCAAATACGGGGAGGTTGGCACGCACTCTAGCATCTCGCACCTCGACTTACTATCTTGGCGTTTGAACCTTAGCAAGATTTCCTCAAAATCGGTGCATTGTGATCCACATTGGCTTCTTTCCTTCATACTTGGCCTCACAACCCTACCTGCACGAATGTAACATAAAAACACACATATTAGTGTAAAAAACCTGAGAAAAGTATTGCTCAACATAAGGAATGAGCATCCGCATTCATATCGCATCAAGCACTTATCAAACTCCCCAGTTAAGCTTTTGCTTGTCCTCAAGCAAAAAAATTAAAATGTTATGTGCATCAATGAAGAAAAATATTGAAAGTGCTTGGCCTTAGGGTTCACCAAAAATATACAAAGAGAGCATTCTACAAGTGAGGGAAATTTCAACACTAAATCGAAAAATCAATGCTCTAGCTAAAAACTTGAATCAAAAAGGAAACAAAACCCGAAATCATGTACATGTGTGAACTCACTCAGCAAACAACCCTGATGTATACTCCTCAAAAGTTCTAAGTACAAGGGACTTATTTATCTACAAAAGTGACAACAATTTCAGAGATGGCAGTAGCTTCACACATCCTCTTAGGTAGCCCTTTCCAAAGCGGCCGCTAATGGCTTTCACACTTTCGAGGTGGTAGCTCTTTCTAGCGAGTGGTAGCTTTCACTCATCCTATGAGATAGCTCTTTCTCTCTTTAGGGCATAGCTACTATCCGACTTATGAGAGTAGCTTCATACTTCATAGGTGGTAGCTCTTTCCACCCAACAAACACAAATAAACAATAAAACTATTTTGTTCTTTCTTTTCGTTTTCCATTTTTTTTTTTTTTGAATTTAACACAAGAAACAACTATAACTAGTTCCTTTAACATCGAACTTGAGTTTCCAAATGAGTTTAAAAAAAGTGAGTAGTGCACTAAGTGTAAATCGGGCAAAAATTCCTAGAAATTCAAGCAAGAAATAGAGCATGAAAACATTCAATGTTAGAAATTCTCCTAAACTCAAGAATACAATCTTTGCAACTCAGGTGAATCTCCATTGGCTATGTGAGCATATATCAATAAAGAACAATAGAAAAGATGTGTGCATTATGAAACTACCCCCATACTTAAGTTGTACATTGTCCTCAATGTACACATGCAAGCTCACTCATAATGTATATCAATGAAGAATATATGTGGGAGAAGCAATCAAAACAATACTCCCCCGACTCCTAGTGTTGCGTTTGATGGAGCTAAGTCCTTGGGCGTAATGTTCCGATGGATTGTGAAGCTCACACGGGCAAGTGCCGAAGCAACTTGGCCGTGCCCATGACAAAGTCTCAATTCCCATGATGACAAGACCATCTGCACGCATATACGAGGGGGATCAGTGAAGCTCAATAAAATAAAAACAACTCGAGTATAGAAAAGATAGAGCAATGAATACAACTCCAGACCACAAAATGAAAATAAACTCAGAAGGAAAATCCTCTCTGAGTATACAAATCCAAAATAAAATATAGAAAATAAAATGCAAAAAATAAGAACAATGAAGGTAAAGACGCCTCAAGTGTCGGTGTCAATAGCTAGTACATCTATTTCCGTTCTTTGGTGAAGATGACGCTGTGTCTTTGCAAAAATAAATGAAGATTAGCAAAGAAAAGAGAAAGAGAAGCTTACCGACAAAATGATAATGAAAGACTAGAAAAGCGGCGGAAAACTCAATTAACAACCCTCAAGCGATCGGTGAGAGGCAAGGAGAAACACGGATGTGTTCTCAAAATGTATGAGGGTGAAAAGATGAAGAAACCGAAAAGATTTTTAAAGAAAACCTGCGTTCTAGCATATCCAGTAATCCATCCACGGGCGTGAGAAATTACCCACGCTGTGTGCCCGACCCACTGAGGCGGGCACGTATGCCCCTATGGACTCCTGCAACTCGAGAAAAATTCTCTCAAGGCCCACGCCCATTCGAAAATTCCACACGGGCGTGGACATTCACATGCCCAACTCACAGGGGCAAACGCACACCCCTGTGTCTTCTCGGGATGGAGAGATCCTCTGCAGAGATTCGCATGAGCGTGTGACAGTCGCATGGTCGTTTACAGGGGCAGCTGCATGCCCCTGTGCCTTCTCTGGATGAGCTCGCAGTACAAATACACGGGCGTGCGGAAATTCCACACGCCCGTGTGGTTTCTCTGGATGCCTTAAAAATTTCTGCAGGCTCTGCAAAAAATTTTTTAACATGTTTACACACTTAGATCCTGCCCTAATATGTAAGTTTTACCAGTGAAAAACATGAGAAATAGCTCAAACGACCAAAACTTCAACAAAACACATGAAAGCACAAGATAACACCAACGGTCCACAAGAAAAGCATAGCAATGACATATAAGAATCAAAACACCAACACTCAAGCTCTTATTCATGCAAACACTAAACTAAAAACTAGCAAAACAGTAATTGCTTGGGTTACCTCCGAAGAAGCACTTGTTTTACGTCACTTAGCTTGACGTACCTCTTCCTTACCTTATGGGGGCTTGAAAAAAGTGTGTTCCTCCTGACTAGATATTGCATAACTACATCCTTTAAACCAAAAATCTACTTGCCGGGGTGGAATATTTGTTGGAGAGTCCAACCATCTTACCTTTGGCCTCCACAGAAATAATTTGGGCTAGAAATTGTCCAAGCTTAGCACAGGTGGGTCATTGGATGGCTTCAATCTCCTACCCACATCTTCTTCCAAACCCAAAATCTCTTTCTTGCAATTTATGAGTTGATTAATCGCAAAGAGAGATGCTTGCTCCATTACCTTAGGATTTGCGTCTTCTTCCCTTTCAATTTGAAAGCAATATGTCTTCACTAACTCTCCTTGTACCATTTCTTGCTCACAAACATACTGTCCACTCAAACAATTATCACATTAAATGAACGGTTCTTCTTGTATCCTCTCAATCTTGACAACATCATACTCGTTCTGCCCCACTTCTTCATTGTCATTCACTACCACATCTTCTCTATAAGGAACTTGACTTGTTTGCTCAAATACTTGTTGTTCCCTGGAGAGTGTGTCAAGTATCCCTCCTAGTTGATGCTCAAGGTTTTTATAGGATGCTTCATGACATCTTCGTGTGGTCTCCATATTTTGGACGCAGACATCAGATGCTTCAATAAAGTTAGCTAATACTCTTTGTAACTGAAATGCATCCTCTCCGAGTATCTCACCCGTTTTACATTCCTCTTGAGGTGCATCCCAATGTTGTTCACCATTATCCCATAATACGTTTGGGTAGCCCACTTCAATTGGATGATATGTGTTGTAACATGGAATGTTTTTGTTGTCGTGAAGTAACAATTCTATCAACTTTTTACTTGAGAGCTTCGACACTGCAAAATATAGAGCAACGATCGGGTCAATTATCATTTTAAAAATCCTTGTAAGAAAAAAAGTAAGACATGACAAAAGAAAACAAATGATAATGATGGAAGAATAAGAAAGTGTGAAATAATTTTTCGAACAAATCGAGCGGTGATAGAGAAGAGATGTGAAATAGAATGAAGGGTAAATAGCTAAGAAAATAAAGTGCAAAGTATCTCTAAATGGCTACTCCCCAGCAACGGCGCCAAAAACTTGACAAGGTCCACTTGCGTATATCCCGCAAGTGCACGGGTTTGTCGAAGTAATAATCCCGGGTGAGCGGGTATCAAATCCAAAGGGAGTAGGGAATAAAAATACTTAATTCGATCCTTAGATATGTAATAGATCAATGATAATGAGTGTGATAATGATTCAATTCTCAACAGTAAAAACAACAAGTAAGAGAGCAAAAAAAGTAAGGAAGGGTAAAGGCAATCGATAAAAGATGGGGTACCCGGATAATGCTCCACCTAGGATAATTGTTTCAAGTGCAAGAACCCTCTATTATGCTTCCTAATATATGCGATGGTGAGTCGTGGAAATCCTTAATTACATAGTCCCAAATCTAAGGTCAACTATGCCTAACTCTATACATGTCTAGGAGGAGAAATCGAACAATCTCAACACCTCGCACTCGCATAGAGTTGCAATGAGCTCTAGGGATTGCAAGTGATAAATCTCTTCCTAATTATAGACCTAACCATTTGGTCCAGGTGGAACGTCCCTAACCACAATTGAGCCCTTGATACTAAGATCAACTCAACGCTTCACTCCGTTGCACGTGCAACTAAGCCCCAGCGGAAGTTCATCCCTTAGACCATTCACTCTATTATTGCCGCAAAGAACTTGAGGAACGGAGGTAGAATCTGTCACGCCGGAGGGGAAAGGGGACGCTCCTGTAACTCTTGACTCACACTCTCAACCTTCTCCAACCTAGCTTTGTTTAACGCTCGTGGTGTGTCACTCACTCACAAGGTTACCAACAAGAACTCTCAACCCTAGTGTCACTCTAGGGGAAATGTTCATACAATCAAGCATTCAAGGTGTGAAGTCACAATAAACATCAATTTATTGAAAACATAATAAAGAGGTTCAAAGAAACAAATACATCCTAGAGTTCACAATACCCGAGTACCCGCTAAGGGTTTAGCTCTCCATGGATCTAAGTACAATCAAAGAAATAGAATGTAAAAGCAATGAATCCATAAAGAAACCCCTTTATAGTCATGTCGATGGTCTTGTAGAAAGTCCTCTACTGGTCGTCCAAGGATTCCCTCGTACGGTATAGGATACGCCTCGACGGAAGCTCCCCTACCAACCTTCTTCCTAAGGAATGACGATGTCGGAGCCGTATAACCTCTCCAAAACCTTGGCCAATGCCCCTCAAAACCGTAGTCGAAGCCCTCTCTCAAGTTGGGGAAAAGATGGAGAAAAGAATACCAAAATCGGGGCTGATTCGGCTTTAAATAGGGCTTGAATCGGGCAACTACACGGACGTGGATGCTTCACGCGCCCGTTGGGAATTTTCACACCGGCGTGGGTAATTTCCACACGCCCATGTGGATTCTCTGAAACTACAATTTTCGGCCGGCTGTGAATAGTAACTGCTACAGTGATCTACCAAAAAATACTCCTGAATCAACTTTTCATCGAGGTAACATAACGGGCACACCCTTATGCCGTGGATCACTTTGCTTCTTCAATGATGGATAAATTGATGGAGATCTTGTTCAATGTGCATAAGTCAGAATGCTTGAGTGCGACTGCCCTTGTGCCACTCCAAATGGTTGTGCAAACTCAAATACGGGGAGGTTGACACACACTCTAGCATCTCGCACCCGACTTATATCTTCGCGTTTGAACCTTAGCAAGATTTCATCCAAAATCGGTGCATTGTGATCCACATTGGCTTCTTTCCTTCATACTTGGTCTCACAACCCTACCAGCACGAAAGTAACATAAAAACACATATATTAGTGTAAAAAGCTGAGAAAAGTAATGCTCAACATAAGGAATGAACGCTTCGCATTCATATCACACAAGCACTTATCAGCAGCTCCACTTTACACTTTTTGATCCTGGTTTTATGGTCCACCTGTTGATGTAGCTTGGCTGGCTTAAATGCAGTGTATGGATAATTTGGCTTGTTAGCTTGGATAGACTGACTGCTCGATTGGATTGGATTAGCTTGCCGATCGTGTAGTGTAGGACTTCAACAACTGGACTTTGAAGCTTGACTTATTAGCTAGTAGCCCGAACACTTAGTAGCTTACTTTTAGATCATTCCGCTATGAGCTGCTGTAGCTCATAGAGACTTGCTCTTGTACACTAAGTAAGAAAGGCGAGACTGCCGACACTTACTCTGATCAATCCAAATAACATGGGCTAGCTAGCTTAGATTGAGTAGTTCATTTCTTACACTATATTGTGTATTGGATGGCGCACAAAGGGTTAAGGCAAAGTGTGATTGCTCACTTCTCTGTGCTAAGTGAGTTTAGCCTATGATAAAGACTTCCTAAGCAAACGAGAGCGGAGGTAATGAAAAGCATCAATCGTCGGATCCAAAATCACCTATGCTCATCTCCTGGACATGGCTTTTTCTAGTAACCTCTGAATAAATGTTGTCCTATTGGGCTAGTCTAATCCTATCCCAATCCTTTAGCTTGGTCTATCTCAGGCCACCCATCACCTTAGCTCAAGAAGCCTACGCTCCAGAAAGGGGAGTCAATCTTCGAAATAAGACGAATAGCTCTTCATTGGGATGCCGAGTTCTAAGCTGGTCGTCTCTTGCCTTCCAACTTCCTTGTGCGGTTGGTAACCATTCGTTGGCTTTCTCTATTTACCCAGGGCCGACATTTGCTGACCTAGCTGGATGGTCGGTCTTTAGCTTAGTTATGAGATGGCCATTTCTTTGATTTGATGAATAGGCCAATCGAATCGGGATCGGAGGGGCCAGTGCTTCTAGGCGTAAGGCCTTTGCGACCAAGCTAATGAGATGGATGCCAATTTTGTTCAGAAACAACAACTTCCCAGATGAAACCAGCTTTGAAGAGATGATGTAGGGCCGAGTCCCTGTATCATTCCATTATGCAGACGGATGGGGTATGGATGCGTATCACATCTGTTGCCATCTTTAAGACAGATATCATTCTGATTTATCCAAGCTTGTTGATCATGCCGAAACAAAAAATGATGTTGTTTACTACTACTTTTTTTGGTCGACGTGAAGTCTGCGAGTGTAGGACGAAGGACTTTTTTGTTATTGTATAGGAGTTACATAAGAATTTATCTGACATTCCTCATTCCCGAATTCACCCAAAATTAATTTATCCTTTGATTAGTAAAAGAATTTTCTTTCGCACCGGAAACTATTCTAGGAGAAGTTCGAATCCGTTCCGTTCGGATATTGATCGGTCTTGGTTTGACATGGTTTACGCGTTATTGGTTTCCGGAAGAGTCAATTTCTCCATTAGCTAAACACTTTCTTACACTACCTTTGGACTAGTATTTTGTTTGTGCACAATCAACGGAGGCCTCCCCGACATATGTGGCAACGTCTCCAATAGCATGTTCTTACTTTGTCTTTCCTTTAATAAGTCATCAAATTTGGTGCTTTTCGATCCCCAGTTGCTATGGGGAACAAAGGACAAAATACAATCGATTCCTCCATTTAAGGGGTTTTCGCTTCTCCTTATTCCTGTTCCTAACTCCTCCCTGGGTAGTTCCCAATGTTTGGCACTTTTAATACTTCGTGGGTGCAACATCAACAAATTCTCTCATGATCAAGTTACAACCTAAGATCTATGAAACCAAGCGTATAAATGTTTGTTCAATATTTCTTAGCCTAAAAAGCCAGTCTTATTCGAAACCCGCCAATCCATCTTTAAGCGAGAGTCGAAAGATCTAGCCCATGTAGGTTTCAATACGCAGGCGAACAGCGGGATGGCACAGCACTTATATCAAATGCAATTCGCGCATGAATGTATACGATCATCAAATGTGGAGAAACTTCCACCCCTTTCATTTAGTGCTCGCTCACGCAGAATGGAAGACCAAGCATAGGCACGCGAAGGCAATTAAAAGTTACCTCAGTACTGTGACCAGGTCCCCCCAATTGGGCTTCTTTGAACGGATCAGCTTTGGGACCAACTACCAACTGATAGATTCGTTCAGTTTTGTTTTGAGGTAATAGATGGGTACCGGTCGAGCGCTGCTCATTTTTCGTTTGACTTCGGGCGAGCTACCTGAATTATTTACCCATGACTTCCATTCTGCATCTAGCTTAGCCTTCATCCGGCCTCCGAATCGGAACACACTGGTACTGCAACTTTGATTGGATGGACACTTTGAACTGCAAGCGTAGATTGCCAATAGCACTGATAGACTGACAGAAGGCCACTTTCAATTCTTTCAAATTTCAGGATGCAACGAGCCATCCCACGCGGTGACTAGGCATGGTGATAACAAATAACTACAATTAGACCCCTACGAACATTAAGACCATAATAATAATAATGCCTCTCATCGAAAGTACTGAAACTGAAAGTCTACGCACAACGAGATTAACTTGGAAGGACGAACTCAGAAAACTTCCGACGAGGAACTAAACTAATAGAACGACTGGGAACAAGCTTCCAGCAACCAAAGAGACAAGAAAGATTTCTTAGTTAGAGTAAGAAAAATTAGAGTATACATTCCCTGCTTAACGTTGTATATCTTAGCTACCGCAGCGCACCTACAGAGCGAAGAAGCCAATTGATATCCCAGTTGGACGCCTTCCACATGCCCGCACCGGTGTCAATACACAAAGACTTTTAAGACTAGCACAAAGTCATGCAGAGGTCATTCAACAGCAAAGCAGCAGCGCCCTAAGGTGTAAAAAGCAATTCAACCCCGTCCATATAAAGTTCTATGGAGGGAGGAACGAAACACACGAGCAGGGGGGCCCTAAAACTCTTATTAGGCCCATTACTCAACAAAGAGAGGAAGAAATTAGGTAAAGGGGGCCTTCCCCAATCAGCTGAAGCTAGGTCTTAAGCAAATGATTGCCTAAGAATGGATCTACCATTCTGACTGAAATCAAGAAAGCAGCTCATTCTTCAGCCGTCTGATCCAGAAAAGACCAACGAATCGGCTTTTTTTCCGCTCGACAAAATAATAAAAATATCCGGTGGGGAATAAGCTCCTAGCATATTTCAGGATGACTCTCATTTCATATTCATCAAGTCTTGCAAGATCTGAATATGAATGAGATTTCCCATGTGCCACACCATAAATACTTTACCATTGGAAATGCTACTTCTACTGAAGTCATCGACTTCAGAAAGAGAAAGATCATACATCATCGGTTCGGTATCCCAAAACAAAAACCACCAACCATGACTATGGATAGGGACCCATAGTTCATAAGCTACGAACGAAGCCCATGCTTTTCTGAAAGACTATGGTAGCATTAGCTGCTATATTTATTATGCTCAAGAAAATGGTGCAGTAGAAGCAGCAAAGAAGGTTCTGAAGAATTGCATTGCAAAGATGGTTTTTTTTTTATACCGGTAGCTGCTTGACTAGGGATTGTGCCTTAGAAAGCTGCTACTTGACTAATTGTCCATATGCCGCCAGGGTTCAAAGAAAACTCTTAGATGGACAGGTAAACTCTACTTGACTAAAGAGATTCTTCTGTCCAGTAGTACCACTCCGCTTTCTTTCTATAACGGACATATGTCCTCCACATCGTCTTAGCGAAGGTTTCAACCTCTGCTTGCGTGTCTGGGAGTTCGCTTCCTTGCTCCATTCTACCATAATATGGATGAAGTTCATCTTCCCCGCGTGCTACCTTCACACCTTTTGTCTTTTCAACCCCAATTATAGTCTTTTTTTCTTTCGAGAGCTTTGGCTTTGGGAAGTGGGAATATGAATTTGGGTTCCTCCCATGGTTAAGAGCAGGAGTCGGCATATCAATCACCCTTTGTTTTCTCTTCGGTATTTTATTTTTATCTTCCGTCCACGGAAGTGATTGCAGGGCTTCCAAGGAAGGTTCTTTATTTTTATTCAGTTATTGAACTTCCTGGCTGCTTGTTTCACAGGAGTAAAGTTCGGTCTCCTATGGAGTCATGGGAGTGTGGGTTGTGTCAATACATCTAAGAGAAGATGAGATCGCCAACCAAAAATCCCACCAAGTTAACAGCGGACGTAAGTGTGCCTAGAAAGTACGGGAAGAGGGAAAGGACCATATCCAAGAAAATAATAAACACTTCCTACTTTTAGAGAGCTTGCCCTTCGAGTCAAAAGAACAGACTAAATCGATAGGAGAGGTCGTCAGGCACAAGGGGGACCGGAACCTATAAGCTATAAATAGGGCAAAAAGAAGGCACAGAGGACCCGGGATTTCTTGAGAATAGGAGATACGATCGTAAAGTAGGAAGCCTTATTTTTGAACTCCCGACGTAAAATGAAAAACTTAACTTAAGAAGAATTAGACCCAGAAATCCTAGTTCGGAAGAGGGACAGAGGAACAAAAAGGGGCAAGCCTCGAAAGTGTGCTGGAAGGCCCTGTGATTGATAACCCCGAAAGCTTTCCCTTATGACTTGAGTGTGCTCTGCCCCCTATGCCAAAACCAATTGAGTGCAAGGAGGTCGAGCAGTGAGGAGTTTTTCTCGGGTATCTCAACCCAGTGGCAATGGTAGCTAACTTGCTCAACCAAAAGGAGAAGGCTGCAAGGGAAACATAGTTAATGGATGCGGTAGTTGGAGTAGCAAGGCGGAAGATCGGTGTGCGTCTAGGGGCTTTCATAAACTTCAAAAAGTTGCTCTATGGCATATCTTTCTAAAGGAGAATGAGAGTTTTTTTCGAGGACAAGAGACCTTTTCTCTTATCTCGCTTAAGAGAGCCCCGAAAAAGAAAAAGCCAATGAAATCTAAAGTCAAAGATCAAAAAAACATCCGGAGTTAGGAGACCAGACGATGCGTAAGAAGAGAGCTATCTTCATTACAAAAGCTTGATTCGAACCGCCACCTGTTGGCTCGAAAGTCGGAATAACCCTTCCTCAATTGGCGCTTCTAAGGTCAGCAGAGTTGATTATAAAGCTCTTTTCCTCGTCCTAAGCATGCATATCAGGGCCGATATAGATCTCACTCGCTGCGTAATCACGTAAGTTTGATTGTAGTGTGGTAAGGGGTCGACCAACCAATAAGGGATATTTTTGAAAGGATAGGGCTAAGCTCTCTTTACTCGCTAATAAACCGGTCCATCCTAAGAGATCGGCATCATACTCTAGACCGTGGTCGAGCAAGGACCGAAGGGATTTTTTTATTATACACGCCCTACGAATCATTTAGTTAGTTGAAATTAGGGTCACGAACAGGAGACCCCGAGTCCCGCCTAGATGCGAAAAATCCACTCCAGAGTGATGAGACCTCTAAGAATAAACTTCCGAAAGATTTTAGCATGTGGGATTTTTGAAGCAAGGAACTCTTCCTTCGGGGACTAACCTTGATTGAAAATGGTCAAATGCAATCAAAGCCTGTCTTTTTGGTCTTCGATCACTTCTATTCATCCCTTCGCTAGCCGCGCTTCAACTCAAACTAACAAGCCAAAGAGGGCTAAGGAGTTGGTGTGCCCAAAAATAAACCAGTTTTCAAGAAATTTTCACAATTTTCTTGCCATTTTTTGTTTTTGGTATCAATATATATATATATATATATTTCTTTATATTCATATTCTATAA
>NC_052479.1:14190637-14344048 GCF_009730915.1 Dioscorea cayenensis subsp. rotundata
TGGTTATTTGGTTTGCATGATTTGTTGCCTTGGTGGGAGAGAGATCTCCATTAGGGTTAGAACCTCAAGATTGAAGAGGGTTGAGAGGGTGAATCATGAGATAGTGAAGTATCCCCTTTCCCCTCCGATTGGTGTATTCTATCTCCATTCCCTAAGCTCTATGCAACCATATTTGGTGGGAGGCGTGAGATTGCTCGATTTCTCCGCCGGGACCTTGTAGGGTGTTAGGATCCTTCGCGGGAATTAGGGTTGGATCAATCTTTAGGAATTGGATACACAATTTGGAATCCCTAGAGTGCTTTGCGGTCATATGTGGTGTGAGGTGTTGAGATTGAGCGATTTCTCCAACGGGACCTCGTAGGGGACTAGTATCGGTGATCTAGAGATAGACCCGATTATGTTTGGATTTCCACGACTTAACTTACTCATCATAGAAACACTTTTGCTTATCCGGTACCTAATACCCTGAATCCTAGGGGAGCAATGCCCGAATACCCCACTTTTACTCGATTGAGATTCTTCCTCCATTTTTACCCTTGCATATTTGTCTCCGGTGTTCATCTCTTCAGACATTAGATCACCACACTATCCCATTATCATTAGGCTAGATAGCGGAGAAGAAGTTAGTACTAGTAGCCCCTGTTCCCTGTGGATTCGACTACCCGACTCACCGGGTATTTATTACTTCGACACCCGTGCACTTGCGGTACACACACGCATATTCGGACGTGTCAAGATCCCATCTCTTTCATTTGATCTGCCTGAAGGGAGAGCTTCCCGAGGAGGAAAGACATAGAGAGCGTCTAGCCCAGCTAGAATTGCTAGATGAGAAGTGGCTCCGAGCCCAGATATATTAGCGCAATATTTACCAAAATAAGGTCTTAGAGCGCCATGAAGATCTGGTTCTTAAAAATGTTTTTCCCTCTATTGTACCTGGAATGGGCCAAGCTGGGAAGGATGGTATGTCGTCACCACGATTCACCCTGGAATGCATATAGAATTGCTAACTCAGAAGGATTAGAATGAGCAAATCTTTTCAATGCCATGCATCTAAACACGTATTATGCCTTGAGGAAGCTCTTATGCCAAGGGTATAGGTCAGAAAGCTAGCTTTCAATGGTGGATCTGGTGTAACTGCCCAGGGGGAGAAGGGAATTGACTGAGCTCGTTAGTGCTAAAAAACCGGAGATTGCACGCTAAAATGAAAAACCAACTCGTATTCGGTTCCTTCGACCAGAATTGCTTCTACTAGCCTGAAGAATAGGATATTGAGCCCCTTCCCTCGCTACTGTGGCTCAGTAAGGCTTAGAAAAGTGTAGAGCGGGCATGACGGTCCTTTCTTTCTTTTACTAGGGATGATTGGACGAGGATGCACCAGCCACTTCCTAGGATGTTCCGCATTATTGACCCAACCCACCGAAATCTAAAACCCAAAAAAAGAAGCAAAGAAAGAACTCAAGACCTGGAGAGAGAGTAACATAAGAGAGAGAGCGACCCGATCGATCGTAGTCCAACCGATCCTCGGCTCACCGTTGTTTTTGTTTGTTGTCGGTGAGCCCCATTCATGACCGAGTAACTTCTCTCCTGTTTCCTTTAGCGAGAGGTGGGGCTGGCTATTTTTCTTTAGTGTAGTTTTCCATCCATCCATCCTTCATCTTCATTTTCGAAAGATAGAGCTAGTAGATCGAGCACGGCCTATTAACAGTGGAACCAATCAATAGTGGAGCCACTTCCAGAGTGAGCATCCCTTCCTGTCCCAGCAAATCCAATTCAAGTCCTATCCATTGGGAATGCAGGTCGATCTCAAGACCAAACGAGCATGGGCACAAAAGCCGAAGTGAGCTAAGGGGCGAGCGGAGCAACGCTTTGCTAAGAACCTAGTCTCATGCGAAGGATAGTCAGTTAGTCTCAGGTAGCTCTGTCTTTATTGCCTTTGACTTGACCTCCGTGACACCCCTAAGGACAAAGGCATATGTTGGATACCACTTGTAATATGTTGTATTTCACTATACACTTTACGTATAGGAAGGCATACTAATATTATAACAAACAAAAACTATAGGAAGGCAAGCACTTGTCGAAACACCTCTTCTTTCTTTAACTCTGCTGATTTTTCTATTATACTCGATTCTTTGGTTCCCCAAGCTTTCCTGCTGCCTTTTTCAATGCCTCTCCCACTGCTTTCATCACTGGTGCCTCCACCTCTGCTAGTGGTTTTGTGGATTAACCTACTTATGCCTGGGGCTCAAGCCCTTTTGGAGAAATAGGTTGTTTTGAATCAACGGGCTCTCTCGCCCCGATGATAGCGACTCTCTCCCGCTTTTTACTATTTTTATTTTTTTCTTAGCTCCTGCCTTTGTATCTACTATAAGTGAATCTACATAGGCTCGGGTGAAAAGAACCACTCGCGATTGCCTTTTTTTCCTACTTTTATACCTATGCCTATATTCATATCTTCGAGTTGTGAGATACTGAGTCGGTGAGTTCCAAAAAGAAAAGGGGCGTCCCGAGATGCTTTATCATCTTGGATGTTGAGGTGAAGTGCGAGGGAATGCAGGGATAACCAAAAATGAACTCACGGAAGTTAGAATATATACATATATATATAAATATATTCTTTTTACCAACTATGTTAGATTTTAGACCAAGCTCTATATTGAGTTGTTAGCCTTCAGACTAGCACCAATCCTTGCTATATATAATATAAGGCTAAAGTAAAAGCGAGAAAAAAAAAGGGAAGACCCGCCCTTTCGGACTAGCACTCCTAGCTTCCTTCCCTTTGAAGTGGGTTTCTCAGCTCCATGAGTAAAAAAAGAAAAATGTGAATTTTAGGTAAGTAAATAGTCCTGTAGAAAATTCATATCTGGCACTTGATTGAGGAGGTCAACCTTTCATGTTGGAAGCTACTGCTAAGGTACTCCCCCTCATCTATAGAGGATAGGCAATTGAGAGAGAATAGGGTGATAGCGATAGACACAAGAATGGAAATAGACTAAAAGATGACTTTCGTAGAGGAGAGGGGAAACCCGCTTAAACTAAATTAAATAGGGCGATAGCCCGGTTTTTATTGAATATCCCTTCCTGTGCTTGTCTTGTATTGAGGCATACAGAAGATATGAGTCAAAGTAGGTAACAAAAGGTTGAGTTCAGGATTGCTTTTTTTTTTTAGCAAGCTTCAAAGAGTAGGCGGTTCGTATCTTTCTATAACCCCCAAGACGTATGCACAGAACAAGAGCTCTGAAAGTCTACCCGGGCTAGCTTCTTCATTCTTCGATCAGGTGCGGGCTTCTTTCCTTATATATGATGACATAGATATGGCCTCATTCTTTGATCCATTCATTGATCGACTATGAAGGGGTTGTTCGCCTTTGGAATCGATAATAGAGTAGGTTTGATCTTGCTTTTTCAATCTTTCTCTGATCCTAGCCGTGTAGTAGATCTGGCTTTCTTCGGCTAAAAAGAGGTGTGTGTGGCCATCTATCTACCCACCCCCTTCTTCATTCATCCATTCAGATTAGAATGGATCCAGGGAACCTAGCTCGGGAATAGCCCAGACTAACTTTAGTAAGAGAGTCCAATCTCTTTCAGAGAGCATTTTCTCTCCATAGTAGTAGTAGTAGTAGAAGGCTGATTATCTGACTTGATCCAATAGAGTAAGAACACACAGTAGATCCAAATTCCACATCTTGCTGTGGGCTAAGGAGAGAGCTGCTCTACGAAGGTGGGCCTTCAGTGCGATTATGAAGGCACTTTAGTACTCGGCCCAAAATTCAAGCCGGGATAGGTACTTAATGAAAGGGGGAGCGGTGGGCCTTCAAAAAAGAGTGAGGGAGTGATGGGCAACCTTAGTCTATATGTTGCTTGTGAGAGTCACCATGTACCAGTCTCATAACAGTACTAGCGTTAAAGGATCGGTCCTTCACTTGCTGATCGTTCGTGAGTCAAACTCGCTCTCTTGCCACGCCTTTCACTTACTCGCTTGAGTCGGACTCAATCACTCTTTTTTTTTAGAGGATGGATCGTTCGTTATTCACTCTCTTGCTTGTTATTACCCGCAGGGAGTGCAACAACCGATGATGTATATTATCATAAAGAAACAAGAGAAGCGTAGCGATTCGTACTACAAGAAAAGTTTCGCTAACCGGCATAGGCAATAGAGTAAGCTTATGGGGTTGGGCGCAAGCAAGCGTAGTGAATCATATAGAGTTGCCCCTATCTTCCAGTGCACAGATAGATATGGTGGGCGATGCGCGAAGGGATCGATGTCTGAGCTGTCGAAAGATTCGGTCATGAAAACCAAAGTATTGATAGGAATACTGGGGGTTCAAATCCCTCTCCATCCACGAGGTCATAAGTTCTCTCTTGCATTATCTATAGATAAGAATGAATTGGATTGACTCGACTGATATGATGGATGGAATGGTTAGATAGTTGATGTTTGTTATTCTATGTTTATTTAGTTAAGACTTTGTCTCCCTTTCATTATGTTCCGCCCCGGGTGGATGACCTGTGGGAGCTAAGTCAAAAATCTTGGTTGTCATCTTGAGTGGTTGATAAACTGCGATTTCAGTTTTATTTAGGAAGTCCCAATGCTGTGAGGCTTAACAGACAAAGAAAATGATAGAGACTTCCGGGGTGATGACCCTAATGAATAAAAATAGAAGGTGGCTGAGTTATTAGCTAACATAAGCGCTCAAATTCCTTCATCCTTATTTATTGCCCTAGCTGGCTTGTATGATCGATCAACCCCTGGCACATTTAGGTTTTGATCTGAGGCCATCCTGGTCTGCAAGACCCAACACAAGTATTCATCCTTAAAAAAATGAAAAAGGTATTGCCAAAAGCTTACCCTCATCCACACGGATGCTACAGCCGCTATCACTTTGGCTGCTAGAGGGGAATGGAAGAGAAAGCCTCTCGACATCTTGTTTGGTAAACGGGATTTTGACCCAGGCGCCACCAAAGCAAGGAAAGAAGGCAAGGTGCCCAGGTAAAGGATAAGCTTAGTCAGATGAGTCCCTATAATGTATTTGATTTAAAATCTTCTTAACAACGAATACGAATAAGTTGTTCACAAATACGTTTTGAATCCTTACGAGTGAGAGCTGAGGGCTATGATTCCCAGAGAGAATTTTTATCTGTAAAGAAGGCAACTCATACCTTGCTAAGGAGATTATGCTGGGTTCTTTCACTCACAGAAGACCAAGCCTTGCTATTTGAATAACAAGTAATTAGACTTTCACCTTTCGTCGATTCCAGTAATTGGAGGGAGGAGAACACGAAAGAGAGAAATGCTAGTCGAACTACTTACTTCTTCTTTTGCTGAATCAACCCTAAAAGCGGATCTGGCATCAAGCTGGTACCTTGACCCTTTTCGAGGATCAACTACTACTTATATAAATCACCAAAGGTGAGCAGTTCCCAGTCGAAAGAGAAAAGCTATTCTTGTTAGCAGTTGAATAACACCACTAAAGCTAGCCACTAATATAATCTCATACTATTGCTCCTAGGTTTAAAACTATTCTAGAACAAATTTCTACTCGTGGACAGAGGGGAGGTAAGAAATTCATCTTGCCCTTGGTTTGTGAAGGGAAGAAAGGCTAGAGAGTATCTGACCCCGATGATATAGGGACGGTTAGGCTTGTTGGCTGGCTTATGATGGTTTCCTGTCCCAATTCCTTTTTTGCTCCTGCTTGGTAGTAGGCTTGTGCGCGAGGTTGGTCTGGTTTCAATTCCATGGAAAGATAAAGAGACTTTGCTGCACTCATTCACTCCGCAATTCCCTAAAGGGCAAGAAAGAATAAAAGGGTAGAAGAAAAAGGGCTTGTGTACTCATAGGTGTGGGACTTTCGAATATGCCTTCCCTATCTTATGTTATCACCGCTGTTAATGGGGAGTTACTTGAGGAAGGAACTAATATACTTTTCTTAATCTACGAATAGGATTTCACCTTACCTTCCTTTCCCAAGACTAAAAGCTGCCTAAATTGGATCAATGTTAATGTCCAAGGAGGTTGAATGCTAGGTTGTAATTGGACAATAAAGAAATGATTCGCCGCAACAAGCACCATTTGGACTGATTTAGTGAAGAACAAGAAAAAGCTCTTACCACTGTCGATATAACTACTGTTGGTGGTAAGGGCATGGCTTAAGGATGTTTAGTAGGCTATTTGAAAGCAAAGAAAGCAAGGGGGGACCAAACACGCTTAAGCAAGCTTTGCTTAGATCGGCTCATGATTAGTGCATGAAGATTTTTAGAATGTTGCATCACATGGCAACATTTAATCAGACTGCACCTCTTGCTTGTCTGTCTTTCAGTCACTAAGAAATCCCTTCTTTGGCTAAAAATCAATCAACATCTATTTCATAGCCTCCTTCTCCCCTCGATCGAACACTAAGCTTCGGAACCAGACCCGAACTCTTTGATATTCGATAAGCCACTGATGATGATGGATCAAAAGAAATGAACTCTTAACTGCTGCTTCTACTTTGGCTACGTTTTTCGTAACAATTTGCATTGTCTCCTCTAAGACAGGCCCATCCTTGGCTTGGTTCTATTATATTGTGTTGATCCAACAAGAATCTTATTCTTGATTAGATAACAGAATGAGCTTATTAAGAAACACTCTACTAGATTCGTAGCCAAATCGAGAAAGAGCTGCTCGCATGAAGTGCATGGGCTGATTTTAGTGCCAGTTATTTGGCGACGCTTCAAGCACATCTGGTTTTCAGTGGGAAGACGCTACAGAGCGAAGGTCTTCATTTCTAGTAAGGAACTAAATGAAATTCTTAATTTCATAGAGATTTTTTTTCTCAAAGTCCAGACCAAGAAATTCGATGATTTTGTACTATTAAACACTACTTGCAGTCAGCAGGCGGTGGAGCAATGAATGAAATTTCCGCATATCCTGGCCTTGAATTGACCGCATCGATGATCATGCCCGAGAATCCTGGTTTTGAAATTATGCTGGAGTTCCCAGGGAAATGGCTGTACAGGTGCTGAACTAGAAGTAGCACCAATAGAAATTAAATCAAATACATCACAGGGCCTTTGAACTTACCACTTTCTTCTCAATCTCTATGGCTTGCTGCCTCTTCCGTCTAAGTCAAGTGGGCTCCTCGAGTGGTTACCGATACAGCAATCAACCCACTCCAACTTTGATCTCAGCTCCTTGTCATCCACTGATGGCCAATGCCTCCCATGAATATCCAACCAGATGCTCTGTCCTTTTTTTTTTTAGACCCATAACGTTTGATCAACTAAGGCTTTGACTTTGGGAATAATCTTCCTTATTGACATGTCGATTCACTTTGCTATTAATTTCACATCTCGGTCAGAGAAATTATGCTACTCGACTAATTCACCAGCAACCGAAAAAGTCATGTCGCTGTTAAGGCAAAATAGGAGCTTTCCAGTCCTGGAAAGGACAGTCTACTACTGCCATTCTCCACTATAAAGCTGAGAGGAAGAATATATGTCGGGTCCAGACATTAGTTATATCAGAATGGCCTCTTCGGGGAGAACACAATGACCTCCCAGGCTAGATATTTCATGCATGATTGCGGAGGATGCTCTATGAGCTCTAATAGGCCATCACCACATGAAAAAGTGGTCCTGAAAAGGCTTCTTCGAAGGCAGTCTTTCTTTGAACTACTGAAACCAGATATTTATAAATTAACAAATGAGGTGGGCATTCACGGAGGAATTAGGCATGACTCATGTGTATATTTCAGCTTCATTCACCTACTAAACACTTTGTATAAGTCTTAATCACATGAATGATAGCGGTAAGTGCATTGTGGAGAAGATTAAGATTAGACAATGAAGATTGAAGCCATTCGTCCTTTTAGAAAGAACGTTAATGATTTGATTTGAAATAAAGTAGTTTTAAGTAATCTCAGACCGGTCAGATAGTTTCATGCGTGACCTGGTTGTTTTAGAGTACTATAACCCAGGAACGAGAGTTTAAGGTCAAGTCTCAGACCGCTTAAGAGTTTTTCGACTTTACTGTCATGTTTTTGGAAAGCTAGTAAATAAGGCAAAAATTTCTTTTTTTTTGAAAACCCCCTTGACTCATCAAAAGAATGACCAGCAGGATGAAAAAGAGAATGGGCTTGAGCTCGAGACAAAGCTGCGGCTACTAGCTCAAGTGCTAGTGAAACTCGCTTTATAGGGGGGCTCGTAAAGCCTTTATAAGCCAAAGATATAAGCCAAGGTCCAGGTCCAAGAGAAGAAAGACAGACTTTCTAAGCCGCTTACCCGGAACTAGTGCTTTCCTATCCATAGACGGGGTCGAATAATGACTCCCAAAAAGCAGACGACGGGATAAAATAAAGCTCTCCTACGGAAGAGAAAGGGAAAGAGCAACGAAAGCTATGATGTGAGGTCAGACTGTCCGCCGAGCGCATACAATATCGATCAAAGTCGAATTCGGCTGCAAAGAAAAAGGCCTTTGAACTCTCGTTCCGTGTCCACGGATCTTGGTACGCAGGATGATAGGGGGCCTTTACCGCTTCCTAATTTCCAAGGTCAGAATCATTAGCATGGGATGAGCCGAATGCAGAATACCTCCTTGAACCACAATGTATGACTTGCTCGGATTTCCCCCTTCCCTCTCTTTTCTTTGGCTCCCCTTCCAGGCTCTCTGCTAAAGGTCTCTCGAAAGTCGGGATGCCCAGATTTTTACCGCTAACTACTCTTTTCTTTGGGCTTGGCAAATAGTGAAATTAGATTTGGCGTCTACCGATCACCGAATCAATGTGACCAACTGAAGAGATCCTCCTCTTTTGGATGATCCGGAAAAACAGAAAAAAGAGAATTAGAATCCGAATTCATCAAGTTTGATCTCCTGGGCCATGCCTACGCTCCAGAATCAGAAGAGAACTGAGCATCTGAACATCGTCAATCACTGCACGAGCACATCTTCGAAGATGAAGATCCGGAGCTACTATGCTCAACAAGAGATCGGCACCATGCAATAGATGGGGATCCAGATCCAGAACACGGAAGAAGAGAACCATGCCTTATAGAGCCTTACCTAGTACCAGGGTCCCGAACCGGAGCCAAGCTTAATGGATCGGAACTGGACATCGATAACCTCACCTTGAAAGCATCCATCAGAGCAAGGGAGCTGAGAAGACCGCATTGCACGACAAGAAAGCAAAGGCTAGACAGTTGACGCCTTAAGGTGACTTAATCGAATGCTTAAGAGAGTGAGCGCATCTTCGTGAAAGATGCTAAGAGTTGGAGGTCAGCCGTCTCATGGGAGCTATAGCTGGATTGACCGTCAAGGGGCAGGGGAGAAGGAGCTCGTTTTCGACCGAAGGAGAAGGGTTCATTTGGAAAGGCTGAAATAATAGCGAATTCAAGTTTGACTTCTTTCGATAGCAAAAGGAGGAGCAAGCACAAATAGAGGCCTATCATCCGATCCACCTCTAGCAGTTAAGGGCAGGTATTCACAACCGATCTTTGATCCGCCGATTCAAGCAATGAAGCTACCAGTGGGAGAAGCATGAATGAGCCGAGACCCCCCTGCCAGACCGAAACCTGGCGACAGATGACATCAGATGAGCCCCATCAGCCGAGATGAGTCGCATTTAAGGCCGTCCGATCGATGACTTCTTACGCCTTACGCCGATTCAGGATCGATTGAAGCCAATACAATAATAGAATGCAAGGGAAGGGTTCCCCCAGGAAAGGCATCTCGACTGCTGCTAGAATCAGGTCATCGACAAGTAATGCGACTTCTAGAAGACTTCCTACCTCCCTATGTATGAGTGGTGAGTGCTTGCTGGCTGGAAGTTTTTTTTATTCGACTGGTAGTGGCTGCTTATGTCTATCACTGATCTCTATGCGTGGCCCTGGGTAGGACAATTTTCGTCTGTTTGAAGGCTCATTTTGTCGTGTCGACGCCTCGAATGTGGTCATTTAAAACTTAGTACTTAACCTCCTTTATCAACCTCATCGATGATTGGACTGGCTCTCGTTGGTCTCCCTTCACCATCTGGCTGTATGAGTCTCAAAGGTCCTACATTCCTGTGATAGAGCCGCGCCTCTGCTAAGTTAGCATTTACTGTGAAGGGCCTATTATCTGCCAAAACAATTTTGATCTCGTTCTTGTCATTCCAGAATACTAGGAACTGGTGAAGCGAAAAGCGGATGTACCAATTTGAATGGATCCAATCTCTACCCAGTAAGGCATTATACGCCACTGTTCAATCTACCACAAAGAAGGCACTGACTTTAGTGGTGTTACCCACTATCAGATCCACTGGAATGATCCCTTTTGTTTGAGCCACGGCACCATCAAAGCTAGTAACTGAGACTTCGGAAGGGATAAAATCTTGCTCGGACTTGGATAGCCTCCTAACCATTCTGAGTTGCAGTATATTCACTGCGGCTCCATTGTCCACCAAGACTCTAGACAACAATTTTCCATCGATGTGACCTCTGATGTATAGAGGCCTCAAATGCTTGGTCATTTCGTCTGGTGGCTTCTCAAAATCAATCTACTGGCTCTGGTCTCTTGAAGAGACGGAGTCTGAACTTTAGAACTTTCTTCGCTTTCTCCCATTACTGATTGTCCTTTAGAACGAGAGCCTTGGATTGTAATCAGGGTTGTGTTAGTAATAAAAAAAAATCAGGGTCCCTACTCACCTCAGATCCGTCTATTGGCTCTAGATCAGAATCAGCCTCTATAATCTTCGTAATTGGAGGAGAGTCATTTTATTCCACATCCTCATCGACTTCCTCGGGTTGATTCTCCTTTGGACCAAAGACCCGGGGTAAGACGTAATTTACCGTCACCTTTGGAGGAAGACTCCCAAACTTGAGGACCACCTTCTTTGATAGATCATCATCCCCATCATTGGAATCTTCCTTCCTGTCAAAGCAAATGGTGGTTTTCCTTCTGAATTAAAAGTCACGGAGTCTTTCATATCTACATCCTCGATCCGTTGTTTCTCCGGCTCCTTTTTCCACGAGGTCGTTCCTTAGCGTCGGTGTTTTGCGACTTTACAATCAACCCTGTTGACTCAGAGTACTCAAACTTCATTCTCTGAGCTATCAAATTCCTCCTTTGCCATCTTCGCTTCTGAGTCCGTGTTATTTGATCTCAAACCATTGACCCACTTTAGTATTTGGTGGCTTGAATTTGGGGTAACCCCTGAACTGAGCTTGACTCATCATCATTTGAACCATGTTTGCCGGGAGGGTGAAGGTGACTCCTTTCTGATCACTTGCTGTCTGGAGTGGTATGCCCCCAAGCCCTTTTCATTTGTTTTAATCCACGGGCATATGTACATCCTCTACTTGATGCTGGTAACTGGGGTACCTTGGATTCAGAACCCCTTTACCAGGAGGGAGTGGTAGAGGTTTCAAAACCAAGGATGGAAACTTCCTGCCTTCGACCATTAGATCGACTGATGTCCTAACTTACGATGAGACTCTCTCCCCTGCTTCAGTTTCCTAATCAAACCCGCCCGGGCGATATCCATGGGTATGTGCAGAGGGGAAAGAGGCGGCCAATCCTTCTGAACTTGGCTTATATATATGAATGAATTCCCTTCATTGTCATGATCGGGAGAACTCTTCTCTTCGACCTGCTCAAACAAAGGCTGGATCGGCTCAAATATCACCCAATCAAAGTTTTGAGCTTCATCGATCGAACGTACAAATCTGCCATGGAAAACCTTCCTTACCCATCTTTAACCTATATTGACTTAGAAAAGAAAGGGGAACGACTTGGGCACTAGGGTGAGACGTGAAAACACCCATCCCATTCCAGCCTCGATATGTGGACCGTCTTCAGTGCCATATCTCTTTTTATGGTCACCCGGGACACTAAATTTACATCCACTCTGGGTGGGCACAACATCAAGCGGAACCCTAACTTCGATCACCTTCCATCAGCGAAGGGTGGATGAATCACGCCCGTTCTCATGTAGGTAGGCTAATTCGAAGTCGTCCATTAAAGCAAAAGAATCCGAGAGCTAGGCTCGCTCCTGAGAGGCAGAGTGGTTAGAAATGAGGATTTGCTATAATAAAGGATGGAATAGGAATAAAGACTTTCAGGTTGTGACCTATAAAAAAGGTACGGTGCGTTTGAAGGGCATTGTGAGGCGAGTGTTGAGTGAGTTTCGAGTTTCATAATTCCTATTTTGACGATAATGACAAGGGGTACCGTCCATCTTGGCATTTCAATCAAGGCTTGTTCATTTAGGTTGATGGCGAAGGTTGACTTCCTATCTGACTTCACGAAATAATGGCTATTCAAAGCACTTTGACCTTATAGGTGAGTTTATGAGGAGTTAGCCATTCGAATAGGATAAATACGAGAGGAAGTACTTTCAATGCTTGGCTACCCGACTCTAGTAAAATATTACTTATTCCCATGATTGGTTAAGTCAAGTCGAACTTTCTGCGATCAATGCATGATTATCAGCGCCTTTCTTTAGATTACGTAATTTTTTTCTAGCCATTTGGTCGATTCCTTCCCATTTTTAGTCCCTCTACCCGCTTTCCTAGGTTTAGGCCCGAGCCCGTCCGTTCTTCTCTTCACTTCTATTCTGGCGGGTGACCTTATTTGTGGGTAGTGGTGCTAGGAGAGTGAATCTTCGCTAGTTAGGCGAAAGTGAAAGGAGCTTCAAGCACTTTACCGCTAGGTTCAGGGTGGAGGACTGATACAGGAAAGGAAGATTTATTGAATACTGATATCTATCGCTTAACCATTCACTAATACAGAAAGAGCAACACTGATTGCTCAAAAGCACCTTTCTACTAACCTATTAGCTTTCCTTTCTGGCATATGAGTTTGGCATATGAGACTGACCTCTTCTCTAACTCTAAAGTGGAATGAAAGTTTCACTCCTACGGCTTGTCTATTAACGAGACTGATTCAATGAAAGTCCCTAGCTCATAAGTGCCAGAGCGCTTAAGGGGAGGAGATATCTCTTTAAATTAAAGGACGGGAATCTATTTATTCAGGACAGAAAGATGGGAAGAGAAGGGCTTCTTTGCGACAAGAATATTGAATACGCTATTGAGGAATGGAATAGAAAGGGATGGGCTGGCAAAATAGGCGGTTTTTTGGGGCATGAATAGGCTTGCAACTATTGAACAATTTCCTTCAAGCCGTATCGAGCGCTTTTGTGGCAATGACTAGATCGACTATTGGATCTTGAATCCACTTCAGGTGGAAGGTTCAGATGAATTGGCATAACTGGCATTGTTCTCGACTCTGCAGCTATTGAATCAGAATATACATTGAGGAAGTCCCTTACTTTCGGCATAGTTTTAAGAAATGCCACATCACAGCTTGAAATAATAGCCAGATGGGATACTGAAAGGGATCCTATTGATTGAAGGATAGAGCTAAACTTCACGTATGGGCTAAGGCTAGACACGGCACCTCTAAAGTTGACCTATGAAAGATCTTTATTAAATACAGAAAGGTCCTCAGGAGAAAGGATATGCTTACAGTGCTAACACCGGTGCGCATACCTAGAAGGCTGACTCTCTGAACTCTCCTTCGGGTTAACGTATCATTAGCGCAGTGAAAGGAAATTGAAAAACAGAAACAAAGATAGTCGCTATACTGACTAATTCAATCGATTTGGCTGGCCTATGGGTGATATAGACTCTTTTTAGCCTGACCCTATTCTTTTCTTCCCTCAAACACGGATGATGAAGCTAAACACTCTCTGGAGATTCCTATGTAGAAACTCTGACTATCGATCTTCCTAGGAGAATCGATATATGATTTAGGAGGGAAAATAATTCTATCCTTTAAGAAATTATGTCGATCATTGATTTTTCGCATAAGAACAAGAATTATAATACAATAGCCCGGTGAAGCATAGCCAAGATGCAAACCGTCAAGAGTGAAATGAAAGTGAGATCCTACTAAACTAAAGAATTCAAGCAATTCGGAGTAGTTCAAACGCTCGGGACAAGGGTAGAAGGGAAGAGGAGCAGTTCAAGCCTGTGTGACCCAAGCGGGATGGCAATCTAAGTCTTTGAATGGACCAGCTAGCAGTAGGTGTCATAACCCCACCAGATGCGTGAAAAAGCATGGAAGCAGCGGTCACCCTCCTAGCTCTCGTAGTCGAGTGGGAAGCGGTAGCTGTATCACTCAAACAACTCATAGATAAAGACGGATGTAGCCCTAGTGAAAAAAATGAGTAGTGAAGTAGTCCAAGCGAGAAAGTGAGATAAGAAAGCATGTCAGACAGTAAGCCTAGGCAAGGATCCCGAATATAAGGTAAGCAATTGTACCAAAATGCAAGTAGTCATAGCAGCACAAACGGCAAGCAAGGGTCTGAAAGAGGGAAGAATCACCGAGGTTGCTTGCAAAAGATGCCATTCGATCGGATGTAGGGAGACTCCCAACTCTTTCCTGAGATAGCCCGAGGTAGGGTAACTCACTTCTGAAGTAACCAAACTAGGATATGGGCATTGAGAGTAGATGTCAATACAATATTCTTTAACAAAAGAAAGAGATATGACCAGGGAACGATGGCTAGGCTAACTCAACTCTCTTGAAAGAGGGGATGTTCACACGTTACTAAAATGAAAGGTCAGCTCATGTCCTCACATAGGTTGTTATCAGCATACGGATTAGTTGAGGGTAGCTTACAAGAAAGTTAGTCTTGTAAATAACTATATAAGATTAGTTAAGGGTATAGCCGGGCCCATCGTAATTGTGAATTCCTCCCCAGAAGACCGCATAATGGTTAAGGAAATCGTGAACTTTCTGTAACCAGATAAGGATGAATAAGCAAACTGGTTTAAGAGATCTATGGTAGCAAGATTGAGGAGCTCATTTTCCCCAATAAAAGGGTAAGGTTCGGTGAAGTTATGTGTAGCAATTATTAAACCAGAATATGGCTTTTTCAGCTCAGTTCCTTCAATCTTTTGATACAAGCGCTTCAATACCTGTTCCCTCAATAACGCTACTCTTGTTGTGCTTCCTGTTAAATAATTCATTATCATCATCTTCAATAGTGTACACAGTATAAGGGGTTTCCCAAGTTGCCTTTATACTCTTGCTTAGATTCTCAGGTACACTAGACATTAACTTAGATTTGAGTTTTTTTAGGTAGATTATATTATCACTGGCATACCCCTTAGTTTGATAATCTTCTAAATTGGAACTACTAACGTTGTATGGTTTAATGAGATTAAGATAGATGAACTCACTAATGATAGAAAGCGGGTGGCCCATCTCACAAAATGCCTCGCTATACATCTTAGATATTTTATTGCTATTCAAAATAGTTGTTATAAAATTATCGTGAACAGTGTATATTTCTCCTCCCATATTTAGCATTTTTTCTACTACTTTCATTGCAATATAGGCATCTTTCTGATGGATAAAGTTGACGAAGGAAGCGATATGGCTTTTCCTACGATCTCTCTTATCAGAAGGTACTCTGAGAGTGACTTTTCGTCTTTTCTTATGAAGTCGATCATATATATAGATATTGATTGCATCCATTATCATATAATCCTGCACAGTGGTAAAGTAGGGTACTTTATAGAAAACAGGGCGTTCCCTAGCAGACACTACCCAGCCTATATCCCGGATCAAGTTGATTAGACAATTCATTCCTGCATATTTCTTTGCCCAGAAGTAAAAGCAGGCTTGGGCAACATCTACGCATTCTTTATGTGTGATATAGTGAGAGAGATGGGATTTTAGATCGTCGATTGTGCTTTTTCAAAGTTTTACCATAAATTAATGGCATATAGATGCCTTTCACTATCTTACGATTTAGGAGATTGCAAACAATTGTTGAGAGATTCTTCTCCAGCACAGCCGGCAAAAAAACTCTTTTTAGCTCCTCAAGGAAAAAAAAGTATAAACATCTTGAATTTCATAGGAGTCAGATCTAATGAGATTGGTTCTTTTTAGCCATCTTCTCGTCCAGTAAAAAATAACTCATAATTTGAAAGGCACTGGCCGATGCGTCTTGGGTAATAGGGAATCTCACGATACGAGCTGACTGATAGCCATGCAAACGACTGTATGAAAGTCTCGTACCATCCCGTTAAGGGACGAGGTTTTGTTGTTCATATATGAAGGGCTGGTAAGGTTTTGCGCGTTGTATTGAACTAAACCAAATGTTGCACTGCTTGTGCAGGGCACCGTCAATTCCTTTGAGTTTCGGTCTTGCGACCGTACTTCGAAGGCGGAGTGTTTCGCGCGTTAGCTGGGCCCCTGATCCGCGTAGACCAAGGGCGAACACTCATCATTTACGGCATGGACAACCAGCGTATCTAATCATGTTTGCTCCCCATGCTTTCACACCCCAGCATCGGTAGGGACCCACAGAACTGCCTTAGCTTTTGGCCTTCCTTCGTAGATCTACGGATTTCACCCATACACATGAAATTCCACTCTACTCTGTCTCACTTAAGTGAATTGGTTTTGAGAGCATTCCGCCAATTTTTTTGCGACTTTCACTTTCAACCCGATTCACCGCCTACTTGCCCTTTACGCCCGATCATTCCGAAGAACACTTGGCCATCTCCCCTCCCCTCCCCCTCCCCCCGTCTTACCACCGTCGCTGGCAGCGCGAGTTAGCGGGGCTTCTTCCTCAAGTCCCTGTCATGATCGCGCACTCGACAAAAAAGCTTTACAAGCGGCATTGCCCTTCTTCACTCACGCGATATTGCTGGATTGGACTTTCGCCCATTGTCCAAGATTCCCCACAGCTGGCCCCTGTAGGAGTCCGGGTCGTGTCTCAGTCCCAGTGTGGCTGATCATCTGAAAAGACCAGGTAAGCATCATTGGCCTAGTCAGCCTTTACCTAACCAACTACCTAATACTACTCAGGCTCATCAAACAGCGCTTTTGAGCTTGATTCATGATAAGTTTCTAAATGTATGTATTTTAGTATATATATTTGTTGATTCTTGCATGTATTTGTATAAGAATTGATGTCCGTGTTGTGCTTAATCATGTATTATTTGCTTTGCAGGGTACGGGAACGCCATGGAGGACACGAAGATACAATTTGGGTGAAAAGGAGAAGAAAAACATGGTGCGGTACTGTAGCGCATTCACTGCAGCCAAAGTATTGTAGCTGGAGTACTATAGGAGATATACTGCAGCATCAAAACTGCAGTAAGATCACTGTAGCTACCACTTTAGCACCTGGAGAGTTCCCAAGACAGAAATCGAATCATGGCATACGGCCTCAATGCTGTCCTGTATAGAGCCCGGGATGATCACTGTAGTGCTAAGGAAGTTGATTGATTGAAGACATACTGGCTTAATGCGGTGCTCATTGAGCTAGTATGGATACTATTTGGAGTGCATTTGAGGAGTTTTCTTGCCCCGAACAGTGTCAATAAGGAGCTTAATGAGATCCTCATTGAGCCAGTATGCCACCTCAATGAGGTCCTCATTGAGCTTGGGATTCCACCTGGGATTGAGGGATCTTGGCATTCTTAGCAGCTACCACTTGGGAGGAAGGAGAGAAACGTAGACATCATATTCTTGGGAGATTTAGCTTGAAGCTTGGGAAGATCAAGGGCTTGAACTTTAAGGGGAAGCTTCATCATCAAGGGAGGAGAAGCATTCAGCATCTTTAGGGCTAGAAGAAGCGTCATTCGGCCCACATTCTCCCTCCTCTTTATCATTCGGACTAGGGAGTGCCATTTATGCATTTACTTCTTGCTTTTGTTGTGTTTGAGACATTTATTTGTATGATGGCACACTAGACTCCCAAGGCCACCGGATGTAGGTGAACCTTGGGGGGGTTCATCGTGTATTTTGGATGCTTCACTTTTATTTGGAATGCATTGGTGTGATTTGTGGTTTAGCTCATGTTGTTTCATGCCTAGAACTATAATATGGAGAAATCCTTAGTTCTTATTTGAGTTGTATACATAGATGTGACCTACTCACGTGTACTAGATCATCCTTGAGCTAAAAAGGGAGATCCTTGACCAACATACCGAGAAATTAGATGTAGGTTGCCCCTCCAAACCATGAGGATGAACTTAGGTTAAGTGTGTCTTTATTTCTCAATCTCCATGTACTTAATGCAATCATAGGAATATGACTAAGGAGAAATCCTTGTCATCATTTGTATGGGATTAGGGTTTGAGTACCGAGAAATTGAGGTTGAACTATTGTTGAGGTCTGTCGGCCTAAATCACCCATGTCATCTATTCTTATGCATCCGTACATCATGATGAATCCCTCTTGGGAATCCTCATCCCTGGGCATGTTCTTATCATTATTGCTCTTGTGATTTTCTTGCTTGTTGTGGGGCTGCTATACTTGTATTCTTAATTACGTTATTGCATATATTAGAGTAAGAACATGTTTGAGTTGTAAGGTTAGAAAATAAGTGATGGAGGAGTAATAGGAGCTCCTTAGGCCCGTGGAATACTATGACCCCTCTGTCACTCACAGGGTATTACTTGGTGATCCCGTACACTTGCGGGCACATAATCAATTTAGGATTTGGCCCGTACTGTTCAGCAGATTCCCATGCGTTACGCACCCGTTCGCCACTTTGTTCTCAACTATTCTGATTCCAGCAAACAGAGGCTGAAAATCTTCGCCTACGTGCGCGCCATTATGTTTTGAAGCAGGACGAGACTATTTTAGCATTGAACCTCTTTTCCTTCTGCCCATCTCACCGAAAATCACATTCGACTTGCATGTGTTAAGCATATAGCTAGCATTCTTTCTGAGCCAGGATCAAACTCAGATTTGGACTATGATTGAACCCTGCAGTGGTAGAACCTGGTGAACCGGGCGTACTACTAAAGATTGATTCTCTCTCCTAACCACTCTCTTATATATATATTATTATTAAATAAACCCAATTTCCTCCCTCGGGGTGGGACCTTAAAAAATCCACTTTGAGCGTTATTAACATAATAATGTGGCTCTTAGTTGAGTTCGTAGCATCCAGAATGGATGTTCCTTATCTAGTGAATGTTACAATCCAAAAAGTAGAGTTTTATAGTGAAAATAGTTCCTGGTTTAGTTGCTGAACACGGGAACTTCCTGTTTCAGTTCAATCAATACATGGCACTGACTTTGTTTGAATGATGCTTCCACTATGACTGACTGAACTCAATGAAAGATGGTTGTTGGTAGCATAATATATATATGCTGATGTCCACTATAGAAATGTTGATGGGTTGCTTTGAACAGGCACTGACTCCTTCTCTGAAAGGAGACTTGTCTACATGCTATTTGTCGAATGTAGTCATAGGAAAGAGATTATGCAGTTCCTATATGCATGGAAAGCTTGCCTGATGGGAGTCTTAGCCTACGAAAGTGAGTGTACTATCTCGGTTGGCCTTGCTCCGAGCGCCAGATCATGGTTCATTTAGCCAATGACAGGGGCTTATCCTTTGCCATCTACATCTAAGGATCTCAGTTGATCTCGCGCTCTCCTCTTCTTTCTGGTCAGCCACTAACCTTATTTGCCTTTCTAGCCCTCAAGCTAAGGTCTACAACTGAGAGCTTTTGACTGTCTTTGTCCTTTTCTCTAAAATTCTACCTAAGGAAGCTCCTACGGAGAGTATTGATCATTCTGCTACAGTAGCTCGAATGAAAATGGCATGTAGTAAGTAGGATATAAGGAGGCTGAAAGGGGGTCCCCCCCTGTATACTCATGGTACTGTCCCTCAATGTCAGTTGATAGCTATTCGTGGGTCGGTTCTCCTCCTTACATCAGGTAGAACTTTTTATACCTTGCCTCTTGGTCGGGAATCAAAGTTAAGTTATTTAAGAAAGGTCAGCTTATTTTGTTGTATTTGATGGACTTGATTTTTCACTTGCCGTAGGCGCCATGTTGGACAAGGGGACTTGCCCTTCACTCCCCAGCCTAGTTCAGGCCTTATAAATAGCCTCATTACGGACATTGCAATAATTTGTCTGAATTAAGACGTAGTAGAGCATTCAGTGAGGGCTAGCCTATGTTAGTGAACATGTTTCCTGGGCCTGGTTGTGGGCTTATCTCTTGTTTAATATGTGCTTGATCGTGGCCCTTTGTTTTTCCTCATAGAGGTGCACAACATTAATGGCGGGTTTATTTGACTTTGGTCACATCGGACTCAGACCTAATTAAAGACAAACATTCACTTTCCTAATTAAAGGGCCAACAATGGGTTGAAAAGCACCAACTATCGACAAGGCATAGCTGCACTTACCTTGTGGCTTAGGAAAGACAAAATGAGACTACTCCTATGCTGAGACCTTGTTAAATCTTATTACAATGGACTTTTGACTATAAAAAAAACCTCCATTCAAGTGTTCTAGTATTGCATCCGAGCACGCTTTAAAAAGCTCCCCTTCTCTGTAACCTGGCTGGCACTATAATAATAGGTCTGTCCGGTTCACTAGCCAGCCTTCCGTCTTGTGGGTCGGGTCTACTCTTCACGGCCGTCCCATGGCACTTTCTTTTTTTATACTTTACGCGAGATTGTGGGTTTAGTTACCTATACGCTCTGGATGTTCACACCTGCTATCTCGTGGCCTCATGTTGATCATTTACTGCCTTTCACTGATTCACCTTTGACTATCTCGGGACGGACCTGACTTTGATGGTTAGCTTTCTGGGTTTAGTCTGACTTTATCTTTATCGAGTCTCTAATTGATGGACGATTTACATGACGAGAGCCTGCGAATCCAATCATGAAGTTCACAAGTCCAGAAAGAGAGAACTATTTAGTGAGTCATATGTAAGAGAATCACAACAGTCAAAAAATTCCTTTGAAATTGAGTCTATCGAGATCCGTGGATTAAGGGTCTGCATGACGAGTCTCACTTCCGTTATCAGGTCACTTCTACATAGAATCGAGAATCAAAAGGCCGAGAGAGTAAATCCACTTTCTTATGAAAAGCAAAAATGAAAGAGAGCTCTTCTTTCTATAAAGAAGTTATTAAAGAGAAGTGTAATCAAGACATTATTTGAAACAATAAGTAGGAAGCTATTCCAAGTACACATATGAAGGCATGGGTTGTCTATGGCTACCTGGTTCACATAAAGATTTTTAACTCGAATGAGCAAGATACAACACTCAAGACAGTGGACGGCTGGGAATACCGATACCGGCTATGTCATGGACTCAATGATGGTGGCTCCATACGGATGATTCCTTAGTGCGGGAAGTAGCTCAAATTCCCCCCTTAAAACAGAGACCGGTCACACCTCTCATTAAGGAGGTGTCCCCTTATCAGGTGAAAGATCTTTCAGTGAAAATCCCGTATCGCATGAAGGATCCGGTGCTTTTCAAAAGCTAGATCCGACCCTTGTTTGACTTGATGAGAGATTTTTTTGATATCAACTGTTAGAGAGGAGGTCAGGTAAGACTGTAAGAGAGGACTGTATGCAGGTCGCTATAACCAACATGTCTGTATGAAGGCAGTGTTTAGAGAAAGATTCATTATAAGCCACCTTTCTCAGGTCTTTCATGGTACCATCAAGACAGAGCTGTGATGTCAGACAAAAACAAACTATCTTGATTTTTGTATCAAAATCAAGTTTCTGTTCTATCTTGCTTGGAAAAGTTACGATTTCGTATCAAACAAAGGAAAGCCATTCAAGTCTGTGTCAAATCGAGATTGGGTAGGTGTTCAGTCTACCGCAAATGTGAAAGGTATCAAAAATCATGCATTTAATGGATGCCCGGGCATTGAGAAGGAAGGACGCTTTCAGAGGTGAAAGGCCATGGGAGAGAGAGCGTTTGTGATCCATGGATCTTCGATCGGGAAACCGTATCTAAGCTCCATGGCTAGTATGCCCTCTTTGGACTTTTCAAACTTAGCGAACTTAAACATCTTAGTAGCTAAAGGAAAAAAAATCAACCAAGACACCGTTAGTAGCGGCGAGCGAGAGCGGAACAAGGGTTTGAATCAAAAGAAATCTGAAGTGCTTTCATTCGATTTGTTGTGGATTGGATGATAGAAAAACCAGCAAGCAGCAAGCGTAGGCTGTGTTGCTTAACATCTTCAAGAAAGACTCATTCATTAAAGTGGGAATTAAGCTGGGCAACAAGAGGTGTGAAGTATTCCATGGAGATGTGTCGGTGGATACTGAGCCAATTCATATCACAGACTTGTCTTGTCTAGATCACAGTAGTAAACTAATCATCTCCCAACTAAAGGAAAAATGTTTACAGCTAAACAAAGAAATTACTAATCTAAATTATAAATTATCCAAGAAGGAAAGAGAGATTGAGGAAAGAAAGAAAGATATTCAATCATAGTTTGATCCATCTCGGTAAAAATCTGTTATAGAATTTTGACTGCTTTTGGTTACATTTATAGCAATGCTCTTGGTCTGTCTGTCTCTGTCCCCTCTTCTTTGTTTCTGTGCTGTGCTGCGAGACTTTCTGCGTCATTTGTTCTCTTGGTTGGTATTCTATATTCCTCATCTTCTATTCTTTTTTTTCTTTAGCTGACGCAAGCTTTCCAAACAACTACCCCCGTTGTTTGCTTTGCTTGGTAAACAAACGGTCTCACGTATCGCATGCGTCTGAATTTCTGGATAGTATGAAAGATACATCGGTGAAAGGTTGAGTAGTAGGATGATTTGAAGAGATAGTTCTTAAGTCAGTATAATATACAGTATTATTAAAGAGAAGTTCTAAGAAAGAAATGTGGGCAGTCGAAGAATGAAGAAAGAACAATAGAGCAGTGTTTCATTCAGAAAAGAAAAATAGCGCAGTGCTTTAAGAATACGAGAATCCATACTCAATTTTGACGAGTGATCAAAGCCCCTTGTCCACATCCCGACGGTGAAACTTCTTTCCAAACTTGACTTGAGGAGTTAGCTTCAGCCAAACCCTGTCACCAACCTTGAACTCCAAGGGCCTCCTCCCTTGGTCAGCATACTTCTTCATTTCATCATGCGATAAGCTTTTTGAAAGCACCTCTTCTTTTCTTCCTCTCTTGGCGGTGAGATTCGAACCTTTCCACGACCCCCTTACGTGATGATGACAACTGGGGGCTACCCATACAAGAACTTGGCCACATCAAGTTAACTTAACCAATTCCTCTGTGAAGCAGACACATAGTGACGGAGATACTCCGACAACAAACCATGGATCCTCTCGGTCTGCCTGCCGGGATTACCAAGGCCTTTCCGGGACAAGCAAAGGCTGAAGAAGACAAGCTTCACGTCATCTCATAGACTTGTCTTGCTAGCACAACTTCATATAAGCTTCAATGTCCTCACCCATATCAGGCCAATAATTATGCCTAGATAACAATACCTTCATTCTCAAGGTACTCTGCCTGCTACCGCTTGGGCCTTTGAGTTGATTGCCTTAACACGGCTGGTGTGGGCGCCAACGCTCAACCCAAACCGTGTAATGGTTGCCTCTCGAATGAAATTATGAGTGGCTCCACTGTCCACCATGGCATGGGCTTCCCTGGCATTCAAGGTCAGTGGCACATAAAAAAGACAATGACAAGGGATACCTTTCACTGCCCGTCGATTCCCCAACAATTGCAGAGGATTGATCCAGCTTTGAGTCACTGTCACCCTCAGTGACCAATGCAGCCAGCTTTTCCCTCTTTGAGCAATCCCCAACACCTTCAGAAACTCATCCCACGAGCCGAAGGTTGTCCGACGAGCCTGAGTATCATCGGCCTGCCGAGTTCTCCACCAAAGCTTGGTATCACTAGTAAAGTACATCCCCACAAAGGGTACTTACTCGACTTAAGCTTTCTTTCTTCGGGTCTCACGACCTTTGCTCCAACTACTTCTTTGGAAAGGTTGTCCTTGTTCTTCTTCTCCTTGCTTTTTCTTTTGTTTTTTTCATTCGAAAAGTTCAAGCAAGAGATTCAAAAGCTCAAAAAAAGAGTACTCTGTAGAGAATGAATGCGAGTCAAGCAAAGCCTTAGAATTCTTCAGACTAAGGAAATAAGGCGTAAACTAACTATCGGAAGCTAAGAGCACTTGTCTCAAGAGTAGAAGAACTAGCAACTTGAAGAGCTTTCCTCAAGAACCCAGGAGTCCCACATCATCCGGACAAATCGACTGAGCCACATTCGAGCCTCTAGCACTTCAGTCCCTACAAAACCGAGTTTATCAACTACAGCATGATAGCTCTTCCCTCTTCTTGTAGGATTCATCCATTAGACCTTCTACCCGATCCACTCAGCAAAACTAGAGCAAAACAAATGAAGGCAAGAACTTCGAAAGAACATTTTGAAGAGAAGAAATATAGTACTTTGCTGAGAGCACTAGACCTTCTCTCTTTCTGGATTGATTCGCACTCACTGCCTGATAACTGGCTTGGCCCATGAGACCTATTGTCTCATTGTCCTGGCTCACTTTACTACTTTGGAGAATGGGTTTTTCCCCTTTCTGGTTCGCAAACGCTCTAACCCATCTGGAAGCTCCATCCAAATTCTAGTTGATGTGAGCACTTCCCAAGAGGCAGAGTCTGAATTGAGCAATGAAATCTTGGGTCCTTTGTCTAAGGGCCCTTTCGTTCCACTAAGCTTAATGCACTTTTCAGGGTTGCCAAGGTGGCATTGGTGGTCTCGTTTTATCATAAATAGATAAAAAGAAAACGCTATTCTTCCAATTTTTAAAGAGCCTTAGCTATATGCTTAACATATGCAAAGAGCCCACTTGCCTCTAAAATTAATTATTATATTTAGTAAATTAGTAAAGCGGATTTCTCCCTTGACTCTATCATCATCTTTCTTTGTTCAAGTATGGAAATATCTCCCAGAGCTGCGGAACTCACGACTCTATTAGAAAGTAGAATGACCAACTTTTACACGAATTTTCAAGTGGATGAGATCGGTCGAGTGGTGATAAACGCCTAAATGTATGTATTTTATATGTATTAATCTTGTATCATTTGTGAATATGTTAATGAATTGATGCCCGTTTTATGTCTAAATTGGTTATTTCGGTGCTACAGGTCTTAAATGAGTCGAACGATGCTCAAAAATGTAAATCGCATGAATTCAACACCAAAAACGGCATTTTTGGGGTCCCAGCACTGTATCGGCATTGTAGCGGTATTGTAGCAGGTCATTGTTCTTGCTGCGGGCATTTGGCTCTGAGTTTCACGGGCTCCATGCGCCCGCATGGGTGTTCGTGAGGTTTGCTGGAAATTCTCAATACTCGGTTACTGTAGGGAAAATACTGTAGCACCGGCATGTTTTCTGGGCATTTCGGTGTGAGCTTCACGGGCCCGCATGGATGCCCGCATGGACTGACGGGATATAAATGAAACCGATTTTTCTAGGGCAAAGAGAAGTTTTTGGGAGAGTTCTTGGAGCCGATTTTCACCAGTCTTTAGGAGGCAAGATCACACATTTTGGAGAAGGGAAATCAAAGGGAGAAGCTCGGTTTTGGCTAGATCTTCATCGATCTCTTCTTTGGGAGTTTGTAGACGACGAGGGAAGCCACCCCCATCGTGGCGTCCGTGGAAGCATTTCCACCTAGCTTGGCTTGTCTTCCTACTTCTATTGTTTGAGGGAGTTTTCTTATGCCATTTGTAGTTGTTTTCATGGACTTGTTGCTTGTATTTGTTTGCATGGACGAGTAGACCCCAAGGTCACCAGATGCCGGTGAACCTTGGGGTGAACTTGTGTATTTGGATGATTTAATTTTGTCTATTGCAATTGTTGTGTATTTTGATTCATTCTTGGTGCATTTGATGTGTTGCTTACATGAGAACTCTGTAAACCAACTACTAGGTTGTACTTGGTAGCGTGACCATCGCCCTTGTACTAGACACACCAAGTTTGGAAAGGATTCATGTATGAATATGCCGTGACCATCGGGTATTCTGTACCCCTCCACCATTAGGGCTAGACCAAGTTGTGTTCCGCCCCTAATTAGGGATTTCCCCACTTGTTAATGCAATCGTATGAGGATTTGATCAGAAGAAATTCTGTGTCAATACTTATACCGGATTAGGGTGTAACCATTGGGTTGATCTAATTTAGTAAATCTCTAGGTCCAAACCTTCAATTGCATGACATTCTTAGCATCCTTTGCACTTTAGTAGCCCCTAGGGAATCCGCATCCATGACCATTTCTTTCCCTTGATTTTATACCCCTACCTTATCATAGACTCCATTTGTAGTTCTTTTATTTCAAGTAATAGATTAGAGAAACCCTTCGAATCATTCGGCTAGACAATACGCAAAGAGGAAGTAAGAGTAGATTCTTGGGCCCAGGGAATACGGCCCTCTCGTGCTCGCACGAGGGGTATTACATGACGACTCCGTGCACTTGCGGATCACTCATCAAGTGGTCTCAGTTGGAGATGGGATTGCACGTGTTTATGGATTGAAAGAGATTCAAGATAGAGAAATGGTGGAATTTTCCAGTGGTGTGAAAGGAATAGCCTTGAATCTTGAGAATGAGAATGTTGGTATTGTTGTCTTTGGTAGTGATACAGCTATTAAAGAAGGAGATCTTGTCAAATGCACTGGATCTATTGTGGATGTTCCTGCGGGAAAGGCCATGTTAGGCCATGTGGTCGATGCGTTGGGAGTACCTATTGATGGAAGAGGGGCTCTAAGCGATCACGAATGAAGACGTGTCGATGTAAAAGCCAAGGGATTATTGAACATAAATCTGTGCATGAACCTATGCAAACAGGCTTAAAAGCAGTGGATAGCCTTGTTCCTATAGGCCATGGTCAATGAGAACTTATAATCAGGGACAGACAAATTAGAAAAACAGCTATAGCTATCGATACTATATTAAACCAAAAGAAAATAAACTTAAGGGGCACCTCTCAGAGTGAGACATTGTATTGTGTCTATGTAGCGATTGGACAGAAAAGCTTGACTATGGCACAATTAGTTCAAATTCTTCCAGAAGCGAATGCTTTGGAATATTCCATTCTTGTAGCAGCCACCGCTTCGGATCTTGCTCCTCTACAATTTCTGGCCCCATATTCTGGGTGTGCCATAGGGGAATATTTCCGTGATAATGGAATGCACGCATTAATAATATATGATGATCTTAGTAAACAGGCGATGGCATATCGACAAATGTCATTATTGTTATGTCGACCACCAGGCCGTGAGGCTTTCCCAGGGGATGTTTTCTATTTACATTCCTTACACGTCCGAATATGCATGTAAACCGCAAGTGCACGGGTGTCGAAGTAATAATTACCCCGGTGAGTGGGTAGTCGAATCCACAGGGAACAGGGCTACTAGTACTAACTTCTTCTCTGCTTTCTAACCTAATGATAAATGGAAAGGTGTGGTGATCTAATGTGCGAAGAAATGAATACCGGAGACAAATATGCAAGGGTAAAATGGATGGAGATCTCAATCAGTAAAAGTGGGGTATTCGGGAAATGCTCCCCCTAGGATTCAGGTATTAGGTATCGAATAAGCAAAGTGTTTCTATGATGAGTAAGTTAAGTCGTGGAAATCCAAATATAATCAGATCCGGCCTCCCGATAACCGATACTAGTCCCCTACGAGGTCCCGGTGGAGAAATCGCTCAATCTCAACACCTCACACCACATATGACTGCAAACCACTCTAGGGATTCCAAGAGTTGTATCTGATTCCTAAAGATTGATCCAACCCTAATTCCCGACGAAGGATCCTAACCCCCTACAAGGTCCCGGCAGAGAAATCTATCAATCTCACGCCTCACACCAAATATGGTTGCATAGAGCTTAAGGAACGGAGATAGAATACACTCAATCGGAAGGGAGAGGGGACACTCCACTATCTCGTGACTCACCCTCTCAACCCTCTTTAACCTTGAAGTTCTAACTCTAATGGAGATCTCTCTCACATCAAAGTAACAAATCATGCAAATCCAATCAACCACAAGGATTAATTAAACAAGCAAGCAATGAGAATACAAGATTAAAACTTAATAAAACTCGGATTAAATAGAAACACTAAGCAAATCCACAAAAGATTAGAATCCTAGGGTTCACAAGATCAAATACCCTCTAGGGTTTTAGCTCTCCATGGAGCAACATACAAAACACACCATCAATGAATGAAAGTACATTAAAAACCATAGAAATAAAACCCCGCGGTGGCGTGAGTGCAGAAATTTCACGCGCCCGCGTGAATGCAATTTTGCTATAATCTCGCTATCGATGAATGCCACATGTCCGGGCACACGTCCATGTGGTAGGCTATAAAACTTTTCGTCAACGACGTATCTTTGAGAGGTCTTGCAATCTTCACAAAGAGGAGGAATATGAAGATGTGGCTGCCTTTATGCCCTTCCAAATAGTGAATTGACTTGAATCTTCTTTGAAGTTGGCACACATCTCCACGCTTTATGAACCGCTCTCGTGTCTTGATCCTTGAATTGAACAAGAACTCCCAACATTGTGTCTTTATAGCCTATCTTTGCTTCCTTTTTACTCTTCAAGGCATTCACAACCTATATGCATAAAAAGAACACCAAATACACAATATGAGACATAAACCACAGTAAAAATGATGCTCAATGCATGTAAAACATATATAAAAATATGTCTACTTAAGCACTTATCAAACTCCCCCACACTTAGGTCTTTGCTTGTTCTCAAGCAAAATTAAACATTAAACCTCATGGAAAGAAAAAGAGAAGTGCTTGGCCTTAGGTTCACCAAATGAGTACAAGAATAAAAATTCTACAGTCATGGAGAGAATCAAACACTAGACAAAACAATCAATGCTCTAGCAAACAATCCAATCAAAAATGAATGTGATAAAATCCGATTGCGTGTGTGTGTGAAAAACTCAACTCATGTCAACACTATGTCCACTACCAAGTTCTTATTAACATTGGACTTATTTATAAACAGAAAGAATAGGTAGTAGCTTCACACAACCTCTAAGGTAGCCCTTTCCCTAAGATGCCTCCCGAGTGGCTTTCACACTTTCGAGGTGGTAGCTCTTTCTACCGAGGATGGTAGCTTTTACACATCCCATGAGATAGCTCTTTCTCTCATTAGGGCATAACAAGTATCCGACTTATGAGAGTAGCTACATACATCATGGGTGGTAGCTCTTTCCACACCCTATGTACAAACAACAAACAATTTCCATTTCTAAAATTTTTTTCTGATCTTTTTTTCAAATAAAAAAACTAGCACACTAAAGACCCAAACATAATGAACTAGAGTCTTCATAGGTCTAATGAGCGAGAAAAAGTGCGTAAAAGTGCAATCGGACAAAAAAATATTCAATAAAAATTGGATGAAAAACTAGAGCATGATAAAAAAATCCATGTTTAATAACCTCCAAAAAAACTAAGAATTAAACTCTTACCCCTAAGGTGAACCTTCATTGGCAACAAGAGCATGCTCATGAAAACACAAGTAAAAAGTCATGTATAAGGTGAACCCTCCCCACACTTAAGATGTACATTGTCCTCAATGTACGCATGCAAGCACAATAAAAAAATAATAACAATGGAAGCATTATGTGTGTGGGAATGCAATTAAAACAATACTCCCCTGAACTCCCTCATTAATCATTTTGGTGAAGTCTAACTCATGGGCTTGTTGTATGGGTTGTGAAGCTCACATGACCATGTGACAATATCACATGATCATGTCTATGACTAAAACACTATCAACATCACTCTCAAGGCCATCTGCACGTAGACAAGGGGATTCAGTGAAGCTCAACAAAATAGAAAAGATGTACGAGTTCTTATAAGTAAACACATGAAGCACAAACTCGCACAAACAAAACAAAACACAAAGTTAACTAAACTCTAAAAGCTAAAATAACAACTAAAAAAAATGAAAAACAAAAAGTAAAAAGAAACTAAAGAATCATGAGTGGGACACCTCAAGCATCGACGTCGTCTTTCCGGTGTTGCGGTGTGCCAAAAAGAATGTTCCCATCCAAGGTTAATCATATACGATCAAAAACTTTTTTCGGTCCTTGGTGGCATACCCGCAAATAAAGCTTCAAAAAGAAGTCGGCTAAGCATGAATTTGATGAGATAGGGGTCCACGCAGGGCGTGAAGGGCAAGCCAAGCACTTTTTCCGGCCTTATTGGGTACTTTTTCCGACCCCACGCGCGTGTGGGGAAGCCACGCCAGCGCGTGCGCTCAGTCTGGCCGGTGCCATGCGCGCGTGGCGCCACCACGCGGCCGCAGCGCGTGGGCGCGCGCCAGCGCCCACGCGTGGCGCCCAGCGGGCGTGCGCTGCGCGCTCGCGGGCGCCAACCGAGCGGGTCGGGCCAGCCCCACGCGGGCGCCGCAGCGCGCGCTGGGCGCGCCAATGGGTCGGGCCAGCCCCACGCGGGCG
Organism: Dioscorea cayenensis subsp. rotundata; assembly: GCF_009730915.1. Classification (NCBI taxonomy): domain Eukaryota; kingdom Viridiplantae; phylum Streptophyta; class Magnoliopsida; order Dioscoreales; family Dioscoreaceae; genus Dioscorea; species Dioscorea cayenensis. Next base: position 14,220,891 of record NC_052479.1, read on the forward strand.
CATGGGCGGGCGCGCGTGGGCGCCAGCCGGCGGCCCCGCCCACGGGCGTGTGGGCGGCCACGCAGCGGCGAGCGCCCTAACCATGGCCAAGAAGCCATGATTGGGCTCCAACGCTCCAAAAAAATTTCCGATCCATACATTCTAAAGTGTCTCTACAAGATTTTTCCATGAAAAAAACAACACTTATAAACCAATAAAACTCTATGGATTGGCAAAATAAGGGTATAGAGAAGATAGGGGAAAATGAAGTTTACCGGAGCAAATCGATGAAGGAAACTTAATGCAAATGCTCGCAAAAACACTTTTTAAATCTCCAAGGAGTTGAAGAAAAATTAGTTTTTTGTGCTCAAAAAGTTCAGATTCTTGAAGATGGAGAAGTGGGAGAAGATGGGTGTAAGTGGTGAAGATAATGAAAAGTGACCCCTCATAATCTTATAAGCCACATGGGGTGTGGAAATTCCACACCCCCTGCAGTAGTCATGACACGGCCGTGTGGAAATTCCACACGACCGCGTGAGATGCAAAATTTCTGCAGACAATCCACGCAAGGTTCCAAACTTCAAATTAACACTAATTCTTCAACTATAAACATGAATTACACCCTCAACCATGCCACATACACGAAAAATCAATTTAAATCACCAAAATTTTTCCATGAAAAACTTCAACACCAACAAAAAAATTCATCAAAAGCACCCACTCATGAATTTATTATCGCAGTAAATGAAAATCTAAACTAGAAAACATTTAAAAACTTGGGTTGCCTCCCAAGAAGCGCTTGTTTTACGTCACTAAGCTTGACGTACCTCTTCCTTACCTTATGGAGGCTTGAAAAGAGTGTGTTCCTCCCGACTAGTCATTGCATAGCTACTTCCTTTAAACCGAGAGTCAACTTGCCGGGATGAAGTATTTGTTGGAGAGTCCAACCATCTTACTTTTTGGCCTCCAAGGAAACAATTTGGGTTGGGAATTGTCCAAGCTTAGCACAGGTGGGTCATTGGATGGCTTCAATCTCCTACCCACATCTTCTTCCCTTCCCAAAATCTCTCTCTTGCATTGTAAGAGTTGATCAATCCCAAAGAAAGATGCTTGTTCCATTAACTTGGGGTTTGCTTCTTCTTGTGTATTTTTCAACTTGAGAGGAACATGAGACTAGCAAATCCCCTTGAAAAATTTCCTCGCTCACAAGCACAATCTTCATTCACACAATCCAAAAATCTCAAAAATGATATTCAACTTCTTTCTTTTTTTATTTTCTACATCAATGTACTCAATTTGCCCAACTTCTTCAATTGTGCTCATGGCCTCATCATGTCCCGGAGACATTTGCCTTGCTTGTTCAAATTCTTTCTTTTTTTCCTTAGCAAAGCATGTCCAAGATCTCTCCTAATTGATGCTCAATGTTTTTTTGATGGAGACATCGTGACAACTTAATGTGGCCTCAATATTTTTGGAAATGGGCATCGGTTGCTTTCCATAAATCTTGGTAACACTCTTTTCCAACCCAAGTACATCTTCTTCAACTTTCTCATCCCATTGAAGTTCTTGTTGAGGTGCTTCCCATTGTTGTCCATCAATATCCCATAAGAGGTTTGGGTAGCTCCTTTGATTTGGATGATAGTTGATGCGATATGGATTGTGTTGTTGATGAACATTGATAAATTGATCAATTTTTTTCTAGTGAGAACATCAACCTGAAAAATATAATTCTACAACTGGATTAATCATCATTCAAGTTCCATGCAAGGAAAAAGTAAATAAGACAAAAATAAAAACAAAAATTGAACGAGTGGAAGAAGATAGAGTGAAATAGATAAAAAAATAAAATAAAAAAATCGATGAGAATGATGGACGAAAAAAAGAAAGTGTGGAATAGACAAAAATAAAAGAAAAAGATAAGTGGCTAGAGCAACAAAGTCCTAGCATTCCTAATATCCCTGCTCCCCGAACGGCACCAAAAAAACTTGACAGCGTCCGAATATGCGTGTAAACCGCAAGTGCACGTGTGTCGAGTAATAATTACCCCGGTGAGTGGGTAGTCGAATCCACGGGGAACAGTGGCTACTAGTACTAACTTCTTCTCTCGCTTTCTAACCTAATGATAAATGGAAAGGTGTGGTGATCTAATGTGCGAAGAAATGAATACCAGAGACAAATATGCAAGGGTAAAATGGATGGAGATCTCAATCGAGTAAAAAGTGGGGTATTCGGGCAATGCTTCCCCTAGGATTCAGGTATTAGGTACCGAATAAGCAAAGTGTTTCTATGATGAGTAAGTTAAGTCTTGGAAATGCAAATATAATTGGATCCGACCTCCCGATAACCGATACTAGTCCCCTACGAGGTCCCGGTGGAGAAATCGCTCAATCTCAACACCCACACCACATATGACTACAAACCACTCTAGGGATTCCAAGAGTTGTATCCGATTCCTAAAGATTGATCCAACCCTAATTCCCGACGAAGGATCCTAACCACCTACAAGGTCCCGGCAGAGAAATCTCTCAATCTCACGCCTCACACCAAATATGGTTGCATAGAGCTTAAGGAACGGAGATAGAATACACTCAATCGGAAGGGAGAGGGGACACTCCACTATCTCTCTCACATCAAAGTAACAAATCATGCAAATCCAATCAACCACAAGGATTAATTAAACAAGCAAGCAATGAGAATACAAGATTAAAAACTTAATCAAACTCGGATTAAATAGAAACACTAAGCAAATCCACAAAAGATTAGAATCCTAGGGTTCACAAGCCCAAATACCCTCTAGGGTTTTAGCTCTCCATGGAGCAACATACAAAAACACACCATCAATGAATGAAAGTACATTAAAACCATAGAAATAAACCCCCTTATATATGAACTGATGGCCTTGATGGAAAGCTTCGACATCTTCAAAGACCCACTCTGAAGCTAGGTTCACCGGTGGCTTCCTTAATGCTATGACGGAGGAGGAATCGATCAAAGTTGGTCACGAAGTGCCTCTAAAGCCGCAAAGACCTCCTCTCCAAACCCTAGCCGTCTCACCCCTCAAGAGCCGCACAAAAGATGACAAAGAATAGGGCAAAACGGCTATTTATAGGCCTTAGATCGTGTCTATCACGTGCCCTCACGCACCCGTGTGGATTTTCCACGTGGCCGTGTGAAATTGCTACAGTACTTTTCACAAAACATGATCCGAACACTCTTCTCTTAAGGCCACATGTCCGGGCACACGTCCATGTGGTAGGCTATAAAACTTTTCTTCATCGACGTATCTTTGAGAGGTCTTGCAATCTTCACAAAGAGAAGGAATATGAAGATGTGGCTGCCTTTGTGCCCTTCCAAATAGTGAATTGACTTGAATCATCTTGGAAGTTGGCACACATCTCCACGTTTGTCTTGATCCTTGAATTGAACAAGAACTCCCAACATTGTGTCTTTATAGCCTATCTTTGCTTCCTTTTTACTCTTCAAGGCATTCACAACCTATATGCATAAAAGAACAACAAATACACAATATGAGACATAAACCACAGTAAAAATGATGCTCAATACATGTAAAACATATATAAAAATATGTCTACTCAAGCACTTATCAATTCCCATCTCTTAGAAAGAGCCGCTAAAAGATCATACCAGACAGGTGCAGGTAGCTCGACTACGTTACCCATCATTGAAACACAAGCTGGAGATGTATCGGCCTATATCTGAAAAAGCTTGCAACATCCTAAGGTCAAAACAGTACCTCGTACTATGACCTTTATTGCTTGTTGCTTGGGGCAATATCTACAAATCCTATCAAACTTATTGATAAGTGCTTGTGTGATATTAATGTGAAGCATTCTTTCCTTATGATGAGCATTACTCTTCTCTGGTTTTTACACTAATATGTGTGTGTTTTATGTTACTTTTGTGCAGGTAGGGTTGTGAGGCCGAGTACGAAAGAAAGAAGCCAATGTGGATCATAATACACTGATTTTGGAGGAAATCTTGCTAAGGTTCAAACGCGAAGACATAGGTCAGGTGTGAGATGCTAGAGTGTGTGCCAACCTCCTCGTATTTGAGTTAGCACAACCATTTGGAGGGGCACAAGGGCAGTCATACTCAAGCATTCCGACTTATGCAAATGGAACAAGATCTCCACCAACTTTTCCATCATTGAAGAAGCAAAGCGATCCACGATGTGAACATGTGCCCATTTGCGTTACCTCGATAAAAGTATGGATTCGGGAAGTATTTCAGGGCAGTACTGTAGTAGAGTACTGTAGCAGCACTTTCACAGCCGGCCGAGAAAACATGAATTCAGAGGATCTACATGGGCGTGTGGAAATTATACACGGCCGTGTTTAAATTCCACTTAGGCGTGTGAAAAATCCATAGGCCCGCGTGGTCGCCCGATTCCAGCCCTATTTAAAGCCGATTCAGCCCCGATTTCAGCATTCTTTTCTCCATCTTTTCCCCATCTTGAGAGAAGGCTTTGGCTAGGGTTTTGAGAGGTATTGGCTAAGGTTTTGGAGAGGTTCTACGGCACCGACATCATCATTCCTTAGGAAGAAGGTTGGTAGGGGAGCTTCGGTCGAGGCGTATCCTATACCAGATGAGGGAATCCTTGGATGACGAGTAGAGGACTTTCCACAAGACCATCGACACGACCATCGAGGTGGTTTATCTATGGATTCATTGCTTTTACATTCTATTTCTTTGATTGTACTTAGCTCCATGGAGAACTAAACCCCTAGTGGGTACTTGGATATTTGTGAACCCTAGGATGTATTCATTTCATTGAATCTCTTTATTATGCTTTCAATTAATTGATGTTTATTGTGAGTTCCAACCTTGAATGCTTGATTGTATGAACATTTCCCCTAGAGTGACACTAGGGTTGAGAGTTCTTGTTGGTAACCTTGTGAGTGAGTGACACACCACGAGCGTTAGACAAAAGCTAGGTTGGAGAGGGTTGAGAGGGTGAGTCGAGAGGTACAGGAGCGACCCCTTTCCCCTCCGACGTGATAGATTCTACATCCGTTCCTCGAGTTCTTTGTTGTCATAATAGAGTGAATGACCTAAGGGATGAACTTCCGCTGGGGCTTAGTTGCCCGTGCAACGGAGTGAAGCGTTGCGATGATCTTAGTATCTAGGGCTCAATTGTGGTTAGGGACCTTCCACTTGGGCCAAAGGGTTAGATCTATAATTCGGAAGAAATTTATCACTTGGAATCCCTAGAGCTCTTTGCAACTCTATTCGAGTGTGAGGTTGAGAGGTTATCTAATCTCCCCTTTGGGACATGTATAGAGTTAGGCATAGTTAACCTTAGATTTGGGACTATGTAATTAAGGATTTCCATGACTCACCATTGCATCGATTTGGAAGTATAATAGAGTGTTCTTGCACTTGAAACAATTATCCTAGATGGAGTATTATCCGAGTACCCCATCTTTATCGATTACCTTACCTCCTTCTTTACTCGTGTTTTGTTACTTGTTGCTTTTACTTTTGAGAATTAAATCATTGTCACACTTATCACTATTGATCTTTCACATAGCTAAGAAGCGGATTAAGTGTTTTTTATTCCCTACTCCCTGTGGATTCGATACCCTCTCATCCGGGATTATTACTTCGACAAACCCGTGCACTTGAGGGATATACAAAAGGGGACCTTGTCACTTATCATCACCAGGCTGAATGTAGTCAGAGGGAGGCAACTTAATCCTATTCATCTTCAACAAGATATCAAAAATAAGACTCGTCTTGTCAATAGGGTAACGAAAAGTCCTTCCTCCGGCCTTGCTTCCTTGGGCAACCGGGACCGTCCATTGCCACGACATCGTCCCTCGTCCCTCCTATCCTAATTCAACAAAGCATGTACATACGCGCCTTTGAAAGTTATAGAAATCCTCGAGTGCAATGAATAGAATGGGATAAGTAAGCTTTAAATAAAGAAGCCATTTAGCCTCCTTTTCCTGATATAACTGCTACTTGTGCTTGCTTACTAGACGGGCTTGGGGGGGCTCCGGAAAGAAGATCTTCTTTTATGAACTACTTTGTTTTTCTCGCTGGCCGGATCGCCTCCTCCAAAAACTAGTATTGGTGTCGCTACCTATGTCAGCGATATTAAGCGAGGATATGCTTCTCGGTGAGAACTAGTGCTGCTCGACCTTACTTATTCTAATCATTTTGCAATAAGAAAAAAATCATTCAAAGGTCTGCCAGGAAAGCTTACTGAATTCTCTCTTTACTTTTAAGGCTAAGGCTTTTACTTCACTTCAAGCAATTGTTCTCTTCCACCGACACAGTGGATAAAGAAAGACCTGGTTCCCCCTTTCGAACAAAAAATTCCTCTTTCCCCTTTCACTCAAATAATGAAGTTCTGAGAACAACCTCCTTAAGAGTCATCTTAGCTTGATGTGCTGGATGTTCCCTTTACTTATACTTAGTAGGATGGGTCGGTCTACTAAACCATGTTGAGGACCGACCAATGGATATGTTTGGAATAATGAGGAACTGAACCCAGAGAGATAAGAATGGAATGCCTGAGCTTATGTCTTTCGGGGCTTGATCTAACTTCTTCTCCAGCTGGCTCGCATTCCAGCTATAATTGAGAAATCCTTTTCATTCTCTCCGTTCTATACGAGGTAGTTACTTGTAGAAAATTCCATGTCTCCTCCCGTCTTCAAATTTGACATGACAGCATATTCTGTGTCTTCGATTTCTAGAATGATTGCGCTCTTTGGTTTATACCCCACTTTACGTGGGTAAATAAAATATTTACATTTCTTTTTACGGTGAATTGATTTAACTGGGTTATTATAAACTCTTTGTTTAGGTCAAGGCACAGTCTCCCTTTCCCTTCCTGTGCCCCTTTTTTTGTGAAAAACCCTGTACATTCCTTGTAATTCAACCGTGTTAAGAAATCGCACCTATCTTGATATGCTGCTAGGGTCATAGTTATTCTCATGTTTATACACCCACATAAACAAAGTAGCAATAATGCGTGCTTCGTGTATATTTGAGGAGAATCTTAATCGATATCATCCTGCATTAAATGGTTTGTCTTCATCTACAAAACAATAGGGGTATTTGATTAGCAATGATTACAATGGGTACATTTTTTTCCTTCGTAAAAAATTCTATAATATTTTAAGTCTAGTCTACACTCTTGGCCATCTAAGATTTTCAACATGGTATTAGCATATGCCCTTCCTTCTTGGGTTGCCCCGATGATCAAACTCTGGCTGTCAGGCTCGTGGAATTCATCGAATAAGCATAAGTCATAATAATTGTGTGCTCCCGAAAAAGAATTCTTTCAAGAACTCGCAAAATATACTTGACTTTAGAACGTCATGGAAGAGCCCTTTCGACAAAGGGCTCAACCCAGGTGGACTGGTGTCACCAGTCATGCTGGATCACCTTGTGTGCCAGCATTCCGAAAGGAAGCGGGTATGCTGGTTGGTAGTTGTGGGTCCGTCGAGGGACAGGATCCCAGGTTTGCAACTTACCGATATAGTGGATCGAACCTCCCCTTCCTTACTTTGATGTGATTAGTCCAATAACGAAGGCCCGATGGATGACAACATTGGTGCCATCCTATGGTCTCCATTTAGAAGGTCATGTGGGTGAGTCCTCGCTGGTATGCACTCTTACCAGAAGGTGGATAGAATCTCTTTATTGAGTAGGAATGGGGGGTGACGCGGAAGCCTCCTACCCTTGTCTTATCGTGGGTCCAATTACCCAACTGTGGGACGGAGGTAATTGAGGGGCGCTTTCACCACCACCTGGATGCTTTAACATACCAAAACCATGAAAAGACTCTTCCTTTCTCTGTTGAAAGTGTCACCTATCAGGTGGTAGATTGTCTTAGAAGACTCTCGGATCTTGGGAGGCTACTTAATTAAGAAAAAATAATTAAATAAGGTGCTTCTCTTGGTCATTGATGGTCTGACAAAGGAGCTTTGTATTGGCGCCTACCTCTTTTCACGGTCAGTCTACTAGTTAGGGAAGAGGTCTGGTTGGTTGCATGTAGCTTTATATTTAAAGCAATACACCTCCAGCCTTAAGAAGGCCTATGGAGGAGTTCCCTTCAAACCTGATTTATTGTCTGTCCTAGTGTCCTTAACTACATCTGGGTATCCTCGAATCATCACTCATTTCCATAGATTGGAGATCTATAAAAAGAATGAACGTTCGGATCATTGGTCAAGGTGTATCTTTCTTTCTTTTCATTGGCTATAGTTATTTGTCTTGACAAGAAGATTGATAAGACTACCTTTGACAAAACCAAACCGTTAGATTCACTAGTTGGCAGCAAGGTTTGCTTTTCTTTTGACCTTAAGTCAGCCACTAAGAGATGGCCCTTGTTATTTCTATTTGAGGTCTTACAAACTTTGTTAGATAGGAGTTTTGCCGGGACATGCCTATCTTTTCGAAAGCTCTGTGTTTTGGTTCTATGTCTCATTATAAGGAGATATAATCAAGCTCGAGATGAGGCTACATGATCCCCGAGTTCCAAGCCCTACTACCTTGAGTTGAAGACGGAGGCGCTTCATTCCTCGCTAGAAAGCTCTCTTCTAGAGGCCAAGCCCTTAAACCCGATTATGACAGAGTCGAATTTTACGGCCAAAAAGACATGGCTATCGTCCTATCCACAAAGAAGACTACCCCTTTTTGTCTTGACAACGATCAGTCTGTTTCTGGAAGTTGCCCTAACAGCTTGCAATCTGAAATGCCGGATCATTGCAAAGAAGGTTGGAGTCACCATTTTACTCAAATCCCTAAGAGTAGACTGACTTTTTCTCACTTCAGATAAAGAAAGATTGTTTAAAGCAATCATGTCTATGGTACCAGGATTTCTAAACTAGAGACCCAAGTTTGGAATCTCATAATCACTTGTCCGACTTCATGGCAGTCGATCCTCTTCCTCATTGGAATAGTGAGTTAGGGACACAAGATGAACTGAACCTTCGTGCCTACTTTGTAAAAGCTAAGCCTCTATATGATATGCTGAAAGCGTATAGACTCGCTACCTTGATATGCTTTTTTTCTAAGGTTTAGCTCTATTTTTCTCGCTTTAGCGTATAAAAGAACTCAAAGGTTGACCTTTGATCCTTCAATAATGAAGCTTTTTCAGGAAGTGTTTTTGACTCACAAAAAGATCGGTTCCCAATCCACCGAGTTGGCTCTGCCACTTGCTTTTTTTCATTTTTTTAGCCTTCGACGAAATGCAAAAATTCTAGGATCCAACAGGTCAGGACAGAGAAAAATATCTATCCAAACGGTCCAGATCCACGGATGGTTTTCTCTTTTGTTTTCGTAAAAGACTGTGAATCTTTGCTTTGACAGACTGATGCTCATGGGCTGAAATGTCCGGCACTTTTCCTGCAATAGGCACAAGGGAAAGATCAGCTTCCGTTGGGGCACTTCAAGAGTATAATCTTTCTCTTCCGGCGGCTTCTCAGGAGACTTTATCTGGGAATGACTTTTCCGTTCAGTTCAACTCGGGTTCTTTACGCAAAGAAGTTAGGGAAAGGGTCTTTGTTACTTCAAAAATAAGGAAGTTTTTTCAAAATCCCGATATATACTCTAAACTAGTGGATTGAGGGAAAGAGTTAACCAATCATTTCATCAATAAAGACTTCAAACTAGGCTAGTCGAGATAGTAAGAGTGACTCTTTGGGTGTGCCTACCTTTCACCCTGTCAAAGAAAGACTAAATCACTTCTAGTCTAGCGTATTTCAAACTTGAAGCTTGAGCTAGCTCAAAGACAAGGTTACTTGAGTTCAAAAGCCCACATTACAACTATCATGTCAGTGGAGACACCGTAATCTGTACATCTCATCTAATGGTGTCATTTATGTTTTTTACTTTCTTCAAAAATATATCTTAGGCATTCAATCTTTCATCCTCCACTCTAGGTGGCAAAATAAATGTCATCCAAAATACATACCATACTCTCTGATTTGCTCTATGCCCCAGATTCCCTCTAGTGTATCTTTGCTCTTAGCTATGATTTCTTTCATTTATGAATCTTTAGCGTATCATATAAGGGTATTTCTGCATATTTCCTAGTGAGGTTACTAGATAGCTTATTGCTTAAATATCATTTATACCAAGAAGATTTGTCTATGGCGGTCCATACAAGGTGAGGGCTCTCTTTGTTTAAGGTAAAGGAAATATGTTTCCATAAAGCCTTTTTAAGTTAAGAAAGTTTTTCATATGAAAGGGAATTTGAAAGCCATCTCTCAAAAGAGAGATCGTTTTAACACCTTTCTTTACAGTAGAAACGAGAAAGCGAGGGAGTGATAAAGTAGAGATAGAGCTTTTCAAGGGCGCAATAAAGCTTTCGATGGCAGGCCTGTGATGAGTGCTAAGTTTATGTCAGTGCATAGTATAGAATACAACATTGGAGGCCTTTTTCCTTTGAGTGTGAGCAATCAAAATTTACTATTTCAATTTAAGTAGGTAGTCGGGAATAGGGCGCAATCTATCCTGTGAGAAAGCCTTTGATTTGAAGAATGCCAGTTAGATATATATTTATAGTTAGCTCTTATCAAGCTTTTTAAAATACCTGTAGCAAGCCTAGTTTGAAGAAGTCTTTCAAAGGGGCAGGAGTATTTCCAGTTCTATCGAATAAGGCAGCAGTAGGGAGAGCAGTTTCTAGGTTAACAGATTATAGGGCTAGTGATAAGTGCTTGTGCGATATGAATGCGAAGCGTTCACTCCTTACGTTGAGCATTACTTTTCTGAGGTTTTTACATTAGTATGTGTGTTTTTATGTTACTTTTATGTAGGTAGGGTTGTGAGGCCGAGTATGAAGGAAATAGGCCAATGTGGATCATAATGCACCTATTTTGGAGGAGATCTTGCTAAGGTTCAAACGCGAAGACATAGGTCAGGTGTGAGATGCTAGAGTGTGTGCCAACCTCCCCGTATTCGAATGAGCACATTCATTTGGAGGGGCACAAAGACAATCACACTCGAACATTCTGATTTATGCATATAAGAACAAGAGATCCACCAATGTGCACATCATTGAAGAGGCAAGTGATTCACGATGTAAACGTGTGCCCGTTTGCGTTACCCCAATGAAAGTATGGAATTCGGGAGTATTTTCGGCATAGTACTATAGCAGGTTACTGTAGCAAAACACGGTAGCAAGTACTATAGAAGCCCGGCCGAGAAACCAGAGAAACAGAGAATCCACATGGGCGTGTGGAAATTATCCACGCCCGTGTGGAAATTCAACAGGGGCGTGTGACACCATACACACCCGTGCAGTCGCTCGATTCCAGCCTTATTTAAAGCCGATTTCAGCCCCGATTTTGGTATTCTTTTCTCCATCTTTTTCCCCAACTTGTGAGAGGACTTCGGCTAGGGTTTCAAGGGGTGTTGGCCAAGGTTTTGGAGAAGTTCTACGGCTCCGACATCATGATTCCATTAGGAAGAAGGTTGGTAGGGGGAACTTCGATCGAGGCGTATCCTATACCGGACGAAGGAATCTTGGGACGACGAGTAGAGGACTCTCCACAAGACCATCGACACGACCATCGAGTGGGTTTCTTTATGGATTCATTGCTTTTACATTCGATTTCTTTGATTGTATTAAGCTCCATGGAGAGCTAAACCCCTAGTGGGTACTTGGATGATTGTGAACCCTAGGATGTATTCGTTTCATTGAACTTCTTTATTATGCTTTCAATAAATTGATGTTTATTGTGAGTTCCAACCTTGAATGCTTGATTGTATGAACATTTCCCCTAGAGTGACACTAGGGTTGAGAGTTCTTGTTGGTAACCTTGTGAGTGAGTGACACACCACGAGCATTAGACAAAGCTAGGTTAGAGAGGGTTGGGAGGGTGAGTCGAGAGGTACAGGAGCGTCCCCTTTCCCCTCCGGTGTGATAGATTCTACCTCCGTTCCTTGAGTTCTTTGTGGCCATAATAGAGTGTGTGGTCTAAGGGATGAACCTTCACTGGGGCCTAGTTGCGCGTGCAATGGAGTGAAGCGTTGAGAGGATCTTAGTATCTAGGGCTTAATTGTGGCTAGGGACCTTCCGCCTGGACCAAAGGGTTAGGTCTATATTTAGGAAGTGATTTATCACTTGGAATCCCTAGAGTTCATTGCAACTCTATGCGAGTACGAGGTGTTGAGAATGTTCGATTTCTCCTCCGGGACATGTATAGAGTTAGGCATAGTTGACCTTAGATTTGGGACTATGTATGTAAGGATTTCCACGACTCACCATTGCTTAGATTAGGAAGCATAATAGAGAGTTCTTGCACTTGAAGCGACTATCCTAGGTGAAGCATTATCCGAGTACCCCATCTTTATCGATTGCCTTACCCTCTTCTTACTTTTGCTCTTTCACTTGTTGATTTTATTGTTGAGAATTGAATTAATTTCACACCTATCACAATTGATCTTCCACAAAGCTAAGAATCAAATTAAGTATTTTCACTCCCTACTCCCTGTGGATTCGACCCCGCACACCTGGGATTATTACTTCGACAAGCCCGTGCACTTGCGGATTATAAGCAAGGGGAACTTGTCAAGATTTTAGCGCCGATGCCACGGAATAGGCGTTTAGAGATACTTTGCACTTTGTTTTCTTAGCTATTTACCCTTCATTCTATTTCATATCTTCTTATTCTATCATCATTCTGATTTTTCTTTTTACTTTTGGTGCAGCTCCGGTTATGACCCAAGGGAATCCATCAATATTGATTGAAGGAGACCTTGAGCTTGAACGATACACTTTCAAGAAAGGGAAAGAACCTCGTACAAGAACAGACTTAATCCAGCTGATTTTGGAAGTAGATGGATCTGATAACATGGCAGAACAAAATGAGCAACAACGGACACTATCCGATTATGCGGACCTTGAGTGTTGGGGACACTAATCGAGTATTGTGCGTCCCCCAATTACAGACTCGTAATTTTTGAGCTAAAGCCGGCATTCATCCATATACTGCAGCAGTCCACACAATTCAATGGTTTGGCCGATGAGGATCCAAATAGTCACATAGAGAGCTTCCTCAAGGTGTGTGACATGCTGAAGATCAATGGTGTGACAGATGATGCCATCAAATTAAGAGCCTTCCCATTTTCCTTAAAGGGGAAAGCAAAGCAATGGCTACACTCATTACCTAGGGCATCAATCACTACATGGGAGGAGATGGTAGAAGCTTTTTTCGGCCCGTTATTTCCCTCCCGAAAATCAGCAAAAGCTTAGGAATGAGATCTCATCCCTATATGCAGCTTGGAATTGGAGTCTCTATTTGAGACATGGGAAAGGTTCAAGGAACTCCTGCGCAAATGTCCGCAACACGGATTCCCAGAGTGGATGATTGTTCAAACCTTCTACAATGGTTTGAACCCAAGTACAAAGCAACTCTTGGATGCGGCGGTAGGAGGTACCTTAGGTAGCAAGACCCCTGACGAGGCTTGTCAATTGATTGAGGAAATGGGGTTAAATAGCTACCAGATGGAACGCTAGAGAAGAAAAAAAGGTGGTCGGTCTCCATGAAATTGATCCGGTAACTTCATTGGCGGCCCAAGTGGAGAGTTTGAGTAAGAAGCCAGATCTTATAGCTTCGAATAGAGTGGAGGCCATGACTAATTATATCGGTTGTGGTGGAGGACATGCTCCTTCCGATTGCCCAATCGTCATAGGTGATGTTTCTTTAGTTGAGAATATTGACTTTGTAGGTAATGGAATGAGACCTCAAGGGAATCCATACAAAGAACACCGACAATTCAGGTTGGAAAAAAATCATTCCAACTTTTCATGGAGTAATCAAGGACCACGAAGACCATGGGGGCCATCGGGGTTCCAACAACAACAACAAGCCCCTCAAGTGGAAAAACGAATTTCGTGCTTGGAAACCCGAATGACGGATTTGGAGAAGCACTTGGCTAGATTAGTTCAATCGGCAAATACAAGGTTTGAATCGCCTAGGCTACACTTCGCAATCACACCGCCCCTTGCACAACCTTGAAAAATCAAGTGGGGCAAATTACGTAAATCTCTTTCCGAAAGGCCACATGGAAGTTTACCAAGCAACACGGAAACCAACCCGAGAGAACATGTGAAGGCGATCGCTTTGAGAAGCGGTCATGAGGGTTGAAGGGCGGCTTCCCGAGTGAAAAGCCGAAGAACACGCACCCGAGGTCGTAGAGTTTGAGAAGGGAGCAAACAAAGCAAAAGAGGAGGCACCCCCATCTTTCAAGCCAAGAATTCCTTATCCCTCTAGATTGAAGAATAACCGAGGGGATGACCAGTATAAGAAGTTCCTGAGTTTGTTCAAACAACTCCACATCAACATTCCTTTTGTTGAGGCTTTGGGTCAAATGCCTAAGTATGCGAAGTTCCTGAAAGACCTATTGACCAACAAGAGGAAATTGGAGGAGAGTGCTTCAGTGGTGCTTGATGCTTCATGCTCGGCGGTGTTACAAAAGAACATGCCGAACAAGAAGAAAGACCCGGGAAGCTTCATTATTCGCGTACAATCGGGCAACTTAGGTGAGGAAATGGCATTGGCGGATTCGGGGCAAGTATCAACGTCATGCCATATACTTTCTTCCAAAAGCAAGGCTTGGGTGAGCCTAGGCCTACTCGAATGACTTTACAGTTGGCCGACCGAAAGGTGTGACATCCGAGAGGCATCATTGAAGACGTACTTGTCAAGGTGGGCAAGTATATTTTTCCAGTTGACTTTGTAGTGCTAGATGTTGATGAGGATGCAGATGTACCCTTGATACTTGGGAGACCGCTTCTATGGACTTCCAAAGCATTGATTGACATGGACGGTGGAGAGCTCACATTGAGAGTCAGAGACGATAAGCTCACTTACCGCCTTGCTGAAGCCATGCGGCATTCTCTCGATTTTTGCTGAGCTCACATTGAGAGTCTCGACACTTTGTATTTTCTAGACACTACTGATGAAATTGTTGATAAATATATACAAGAAATGTTCAATCCGGATCGGTATGAAGGTTTGTTCGACCAAGAGGAGAGCAATGAAGAAGTACTGATGCTTGGGTCGACCAGAGAGGAAACATCTACCCCAGGAATCTTGAAGAAGGTGCTCCGGAAAATGAAGAGGGCTCAAAGATGCCACCGAAACTGCCCCAAGACTGTTGGAGACGTACATGAGCCATGGGAGTTGGACGAACAATTGCTAGGTGGTCCGAAGCCCGATAGTACACCCTCTCGCCCTCAAGAGACTTTTGCTCATCATGCTTTTAACGTTATGGTTAAGAGGGCAACCTTCATTCATGAACCCCGTGAGGTAAGAAAGATACGTCAAGCTTAGTGACGTTAAACAAGCGCTTCTTGGGAGGCAACCCATGTGTTTACTATTTTCATACTTTTAGTTTAGTTTGTTTGCATGAATAAATTGTTAAGTGTTGGTGTTTCAATTTTTGAGTGCTTGTGCTGTGATTTTATTGCCGGTTTTTAAAAGAATTCATTGTATGTTTTGTTGAGAATTGGTGAATTTTAGTCGTTTGAGTTCTATTTTGTGTTTTTATCTGATATACTTTGCACAATAGGGCAGACTCTGAGTGTGTAAACATGTTCAGGCTAGTCCTGCAGAGCCTGTAAGTTTTTCTAAGTCATCCAGAGAAAACACACGGCCGTGTGGAAATTCAACACGCCCTGCGGGTGTGTACTCGTGAACTCTTCCGAGAGGCGCAAGGGGTGCGCCTGCCTCGTGGATGACCATACGTCGCCACGCCCGTGGTAATTTCCACACGGGCGTGCTGCCCTTCCGGAGTTGGGCGATTTTTGCGAGAATACATGGGGCGTGGACTCACCCCTGTGGGCGACCTTGTGAACCACGCACGGGCGTGGGTAATTTCCGCACGGCCGTGCGAAACTCTGCATGTTACTCCCTCCATCCTAAGAAAACACAGGGACGTGCAGCCGCTGCTGTGAGTTGAGGCCAGTGAATGCCCACGCCCGTGAGGAATTTCCGTACGGGCGTGTGGGCGACTTGATATTTTCTCAGATGACCAGGGAAGCCACAAGGGCGTGCGTCGCACCTGTGAGTGCAGGGCGACAGCGTGGATAATTTTTCGCACGCCCTGTGGGAGATCATTTTAAGTCGGTGAGAATTTTTCCGAGAGCGCATGGAGCGTGCATACGCCCTGCTGGAGCTTTTGAAGTGAGGCACACGGCGTGGGGGAATTTCCACACGCTGTGGATGCCTGTAACGTCAAAAAGTCGCGAGTTCACGTTTTAAAAACCGGGATAATTTCTCTCCTTCTTCACAACTTCTTTTTCCCTTGAAAACACTCTCACAACATTCTCCCGAGTCCATTGCGCCGCTTTTGGTTTGATTTTAGCAAGTTTTCCTCCCGGGCTCTCTATTTTTCTTATTTCTCTTCATCGAGTAAATTCATTTTTCTTCATCTTCTTCGTCAATTCATGATTTCTATTGATTAATCTAGTCAACAATGCTTCATTTCTTTAATTAGAACAGTGATTTACGTTTAAAACGAAGTTAGAGATATTATTGATGTGTATTTTTAGATTGTTGACATCCGCCATGCGTTTCTCATGCCCCTTGAATCCATCGAAGGCAGTGGAAATTCCACACGACCGTGTGGATTTCTGCAGATTGTTTTATCAACTTGTTTGACTAAATTGGTTTAAATTTGGCGCATCATGGCACCCTAGGGACAAAGAAGCAAACCGATAAGTGGCCACGTGAGTCATCCTCTCGAGCCCGAGGGCATGCGATTTTCTATTCCCCCAACATCAGTCCCGCTATGAGCGCTATCGAGACTCCGCCTGCATGCGACTCGAGTCCCGGACACGACTATATTACGAGATCTTCAGCAGGGAGATGACTTCACGAGGAGATTGAGGACCCGGGTTTCGAGGGGGTTGGCGGCGAGTTGTTGACAATTAGAGAGCCCGACTATCTCGATAGTTTGCATCGGAGGTGCTCTCCTCGCTTGAGTTTGATAGAGCGTGATGCGAGCTCATGCTTTGGGCACCATTCGGTTCGAGTGTTTGGACACCACCATAGTTTGAGCATTACGCAGCTTCTCCATACTACTTGGATTATATGAGGAGGCATTCCGCAGTTACGAGGAGTACGCGACAGCTACCTCACGATTATCACTGGAACCTTGACCCCCTGCAGAGAGCTTACGATGCACGCTATGCGGTCGTGGTCGAGACGAGCTCTGGGTTTCCAAGGCCACGTGCCTTTCGGCCTAGCCCTAGCGATACTTGCACACGGTCATGAGTAGGTCGGTGAATGGCATGGCGATAGTCTCGGGTGTCCTCGAGCCGCCCGGAGTTGTCAGACTTTGTACTCGATGTTAGGCGCTGCATCGATACACTTGGGGCACATCTTGGTCTGATTACATCGGGCATTTGGGGACGATGACACTAGAGTCGGGCCGATCTTCTCGGGTCCTTACATTCACGAGATTAGTGCTGGGCATGGGTCTCTTGGATTCGATTCAGCGGGGCGGGAAGGCGAGTGTACCCGCTCCCCTAGGTCTAGAGATGATGCGGTTGATGGGCATGGTCCGCAGGGTTCGGACAGGGGTTTTTACGTTAGTTTTACCAACCCCAGAGATAGGTGAGGATGAGGGTGATGGCTGGAGTATCTCAGCCCGCCCCGAGCCCTCAGCCGCATCGATGGACATTGAGGCACCTCTAGCGGCCGAGGAACCACCTCCAGTGCGTATGTTTTCACCTTCACGAGCCAATGATCGCTTTGAGAGGCTCGAGAATGCTATAGGAGTGGTCCCGAGCCGAGGTTGCTCGAGATTAGAGCTCACTGCAGCCACTCAGTACACAGAGTTCATGGCGCTGCTTTCGACATATTACAGTAGATCCTAGAGCGAGATGTTGCCTCATCCTTCGTCCTGCAGCTGAGGACTCTTCAGCACGCACGATGCCTCCAGAGCACCTCCATCCTCGACCCCGGACCGAAGGACCCACTATATGCTTCGACTTGACAAAGCAGCAGTGAGACCCAGAGGCGACTCTGACACTTGACCTTTCTTTTTACTTTCATGCATTTTACTTTATCTTAGTTTCTTGTTTTTTTAGACTTGTTCACTCGTAGCAGATTTTTCCTTCTGAGTTTATGTTATTTTGCATTATCGAGTTGTATTCATTGTTTCATCTTTTATACACTCGAGTTGTATTCTGAACCTAAGGCCAAGCACTTTCAATATTTTCTTTATCAATGCACAGAATGTTTTAATGTTTGCTTAAGGAAAAGCAAAAATTTAAGTGTGGGGGAGTTTGATAAGTCCTTGTGCGATATGAATGTGAGCCGTTCACTCCTTATGTTGAGCATTACTTTTCTCAGTTTTTTACATTAATATGTGCGTTTTTATGTTACTTTTATGCAGATAGGGTTGTGAGGCAGAGTATGAAGGAAATAGGCCAATGTGGATCATAATGCACATATTTTGGAGGAGATCTTGCTAAGGTTCAAACGCGAAGACATAGGTCAGGTGTGAGATGCTAGAGTGTGTGCCAAATCCTCCTCGTATTCGAATGAGCACATTCATTTGGAGGGGCACAAAGGTAGTCACACTCGAACATTCTGATTTATGCATATAAGATTAAGAGATCGACCAATGTGCACATCATTGAAGAGGCAAGTTATTCACGACGTAAACATGTGCCCGTTTGCGTTACCCCAATGAAAGTATGGAATTCGGGAGTATTTCCAGGATAGGATTGTAGCAGGTTACTGTAGCAAGCACGGTAGCAAGTATTGTAGAAGCCCGGCCGAGAAACCAGAGAAACAGAGAATCCACACGGGCGTGTGGAAATTATCCACGCCCGTGTGGAAATTCCACAGGGGTGTGTGACATCATACACGCCCGTGCAGTCGCCCAATTGCAGCCCTATTTAAAGCCGATTTAAGCCCCGATTTTGGTATTCTTTTCTCCATCTTTTCCTCAACTTGTGAGAGAACTTCGGCTAGGGTTTCGAGGGGTATTGGCCAAGTTTTTGGAGAAGTTATACAGCTCCAACATCATGATTCCGTTAGGAAGAAGGTTGGTAGGGGAGCTTCGATCGAGGCGTATCCTATATTGGACGAAGGAATCTTTGGACGACGAGTAGAGGACTCTCTACAATACAATCGACACGACCATCGAGGGGGTTTCTATGGATTCATTGCTTTTACATTCGATTTCTTTGATTGTATTAAGCTCCATGGAGAGCTAAACCCCTAGTGGGTACTTGGATGATTGTGAACCCTAGGATGTATTCGTTTCATTGAACTTCTTTATTATGCTTTCAATAAATTGATGTTTATTGTGAGTTCCAACCTTGAATGCTTGATTGTATGAACATTTCCCATAGAGTGACACTAGGGTTGAGAGTTCTTGTTGGTAACCTTGTGAGTGAGTGACACACCACAAGCGTTAGACAAAGCTAGGTTGGAGAGGGTTGAGAGGGTGAGTCGAGAGGTACAGGAGCGTCCCCTTTTCCCTCCGGCGTAATAGATTCTACCTCCGTTCCTTGAGTTCTCTGCGGCCATAATAGAGTGAGTGGTCTAAGGGATGAACCTCCGCTGGGGGCTAGTTGCGCGTGCAATAGAGTGAAGCGTTGAGAGGATCTTAGTATCTACGGCTTAATTGTGGCTAGGGACCTTCCGCCTGGACCAAAGGGTTAGGTCTATATTTAGGAAGAGATTTATCACTTGGAATCCCTAGAGTTCATTGCAACTCTATGCGAGTACGAGGTGTTGAAATTGTTCGATTTCTCCTCCGGGACATGTATAGAGTTAGGCATTGTTGACCTTAGATTTGTGACTATATATGTAAGGATTTCCACGACTCACCATTGCATTGATTAGGAATCATAATAGAGAGTTCTTGCACTTGAAGAGATTATCCTAGGTGAAGCATTATCCGAGTACCCCATCTTTATCGATTGACTTACTTTTGCTCTTTCACTTGTTGATTTTATTGTTGAGAATTGAATCAATTTCACACCTATCACAATTGATCTTCCACATAGCTAAGAATCAAATTAAGTATTTTCACTCCGCACTCCCTGTGGATTCGACCCCGCTCACCCGGGATTATTACTTCGACAAGCCCGTGCACTTGCGGGATATAAGCAAGGGGAACTTGTCAGCTAGTCCGCAAGTAAGCAATTTTGAGCCTGTTCCCATGGATCCAATTTCATTACCAGTTATTATCAATCAAGTTGGTAGTATTGAGACTCTCAGTGCCCCTACAACCTATTCAATTCCAGAAACAATATGCATCAAAACCTGTTGAAAGCTCGACATTAAAACAAAACCAATGGCCTACTACTTCGAAAAATCTAAAAACGGCCTTAGTGTCGCACTCATCCACTTTGCTTCTCCAGATTAAATTTTTTCATAACCTGCACCGTGTTAGAATTTCAACCTTCGAATCGCAAGCTAGTATGACTGATCACTCTATCAAACTCTGAACTTTCATGCGATAGAAGTAGCAAATTGCTTCAACCCCGGTGACCGGCTTAAGAAGGCGCTACTGGGCGAGATTTACTTTGTTATCTTGGCTACCTTATTCGCATGCGCTAGAGACTGAATTAGCTTTCTTATGAAAAGAGAAAAATGAAAGAGAGCTCTTCTTTCTATATGGAAATTCTCAAAAAAATGGAGACCATAGGGCATTGTATTTGTTCATATCATGCAACGGACTATAGTATCGAACTCCTATGAGTTAATTCACGCCGATCTGAAAGACCGACGCAACTCAAAGTTGGTATTAACTAGACTACCCTCCTTCTCCTTAGCGGGGTTTACTTCCCTTTGCTATCCCTACCTCTACTTCCCTTTCAGTAGCGCGGCCGATGGATCTTGTTGATTTAGTAGTTCGCTCGATGAGGTCCTTCGTTGAAGCAAAGCGGCTTACTCATAACCACCCTCGGCCATCACCGGGAGGCATAGACGATGGCTTTTCGAGTAGCGGAATCGGTAGAATTCCAATCTGCAGCATTCAAAGCAGCGGTGGAGCTAGCGCATATACTCACCTCCATTAAATCGGTCCGGGTCCCCTCGCTCAGTCCCTATGTAGGTAGGCGTGTGTACAACAGCTTGTCCCCTCTTTTCTCGGCTCGTCTTATTACGTCCGAGTTCTAAAGGGAATTTTCTCTCCTAACTTACCTATGAATCAGACTTTCTTTCACCACTCTTCCATATGGGGCAGCTGCTACTACTCTGATCTCGTCCACTCATCTAATGGGAAGCATCTTTTCGACAGGGAAGCTTGGCTCATTAGATAGATGACTCGCGCCCTTCCATGTTTCCGAAGATTTTGATATGATCGCCCGGTATAGGAGGCAAAGTTGAGCAGGGCAAAGGTCTTTTTTTTGCACAGGGGCACTCAAGCAGGTGAGGAAAGCGACACGAGAAAAGAGCCTTTGTCAGCAGAGTAAGGAGTTCGTGATTGGCAATATCTTGAGAAGAACAATCACAACAAACAGGAGAAATCATCAATCAGAACTAAAGCCAGCACCAGTATATGGTGGTTTCTATATAAGGAGAACAGGGTTCCTCTGACAACGAACAAGCACCCTCCTTCCTGGAAAGAGAGAGACTTCAGAGAACGTCTTGTCTGCCCCCTGATTTCACTTCATTAGCTAGATTTGGATGTTTGCCTCTTGGATCAATGGGGGATTGCCTTTCCCCATAGAGGTATGATTTTGATTCGATCAAGGAAAAGTACTGTGACTGGTCATCCACCAAAGGTTTTCTTGTTCGCCTTACTGATACTGATAGAGAGTCAACGAGGTAGTATATCTTGAATAACCTAACCTACTTCTCCTCAGGCTTTGATGGATCAAGGGCTAGACAATGAGCAGCATCTCCATCAAACTTTGTGAGGTTTCCCCGAGATCCGGTGTATCCTTGTGAAAAAAAGAAGGATTTGGACTCCAACTTATCGCTCTAAAAGCCTCGTGATGAGTGCTTATAAAGGTAAAGATAAGGATTCTCTTTTTGAACTGCTTGAAAGCGTTCTCAAGAGGTAGATGATCTCCTTTGAGGAAGAAGGATTTTTTTTTTCACCGGAGAAAGCTTTACGCTTCCCGACCATGAATCTCTCCCAATTAATCGTGGATGGAGGGTTCGATCCCAAAGCAAGAATGAAGAAACTTTTGACATTGATTGAATGTGCTACACCCGACGAAAGAAGTTGGTCGCTCGAAAAGCGTAATTATGTGATGTGATGAACTAGCCTTTATGTCGACTTTTGAAAGGTGATCCATATATCATGGGCCAAGCAATGGATGCTACTTAGTCTCCTCTTTCAACTTCTTCGTTAGAGTGAAAAGATGCCAGGAAGCTCTGTTCCTTCTAGCACGATGGCGTGCCTCCGTCTGAGACTCTACCCTGCCCATTGGATGTATGGGGCCTCTTCAATTCATCTTTGAGTTTTTTTTTCTATCCCCACTTCCCTACTGAGTTCCTCCGTCTCTCTTGCATGGTGCACCTCTATCCCTGCTTTTCTGAGAGGTGATCCACCAATCATTTTTCAACCTAAAGGTTGATTTCAAAGCCGGGACGGACGAAGTTTGGTCAAAATGTAGTCGTTGAAGCCTTTCTGCAACATCTTCCTATCTATCGATTCTTTTTACGCTATAAGCCCGCTGTTAATCTTGCTTTCCTAGATCCGAATGTTCATTCCTTTTATAGATCTCCAATCTATGGAAAGGAGGGATGATTCTAGGATACCCAAACCTAGTTAAGGACACTAGGACAGGCAACAAGTCAGGTTTGAAGAAAACTCCTCCATAGGCCTTCTGAAGGCTGGAGGAGCATTGCTTTAAATATAAAGCTACATGCAACCACCCAGACCTCTTCCCTAACTTGTAGACTGACTGTGAAAAGAGGTAGGCACCAATACAAAGCTCCTTTGTCAGACCATCAGTGACCAAGAGAAGCGTCTTAATTAATTAATTTTTCTTAATTAAGTAGCCTCCCAAGATCCGAGAGTCTTCTAAGACACTCTGCCACCTGATAGGTGACACTTTCAACAGAGAAGGAAAGAGTCTTTTCATGGTTTTGGTATGTTAAAGCATCCAAGTGGTGGTGAAAGCACCCCTCAATTACCTCCGCCTCACAGTTGGGTAATTGGACCCATGATAAGACAGGGGTGGGAGGCTTCTGCATCACCCCCATTCCTACTCGATAAAGAAATTCTATCCGCCTCCTGGTAAGAGTGCATACTAGTGAGGACTCACCCACATGACCTTCTAAATGGAGACCATAGGATGGCACCAATGTTGTCATCCATCAGGCCTTTGTTATTGGACTAATCACATCCAAGTAAGGAAGGGGAGGTTCGATGCACTATATCGGTAAGTTGCAGACCTGGGATCCTTTCCCTCGATGGACCCACAACTACCAACCAGTATACCGGCCTCCTTTCAGAATGCTGGCACATAAGGTGATCCAGTACAACTGGTGACACCAGTCCACCTGTGTTGAGCCCTTTGTCAAAAGGGCTCTTCCATGACGGTTGACATGCGTCCGAATATGCATGTAAACCGCAAGTGCACTGGTGTCGAAGTAATAATTACCCCGGAGAGTGGGTAGTCGAATCTACAGGGAACAGGGCTACTAGTACTAACTTCTTCTCTGCTTTCTAGCCTAATGATAAATGGAAATGTGTCGTGATCTAATGTGTGAAGAAATGAATACCGGAGACGAATATGCAATGGTGAAATGGAGGGAGATATCAATCAGGAAAAGTGCGGTATTCTGGCAATGGTACCCCTAGAATTCAGGTATTAGGTACCAGATAAGCAAAATGTTTCTATAATGAGTGAGTTAAGTCATGGAAATCCAAATATAATTGGATCCGGCCTCCCGATCACCGATACTAGTCCCCTACGAGGATCCGGTGGAGAAATCACTCAATCTCAACACCTCACATGACCGCAAAGCACTCTAGGGAATCCAAGAGGTGTATCCGATTCCTAAAGATTGATCCAACCCTAATTCCCTGTGAAGGATCCTAACCCCCTTGATGAGCGATCCGCAAGTGCACGGAGTCGTCAAGTAATACCTCTCGTGCGAGCATGAGAGGGTCGTATTCCCTAGGCCCAAGGAGCTACTATTACTTCCCTTTCGTCCATTTCCTAGCCTAACACTCCGAAAGATGAATAGTAATTATAAAAAGAGAAAGAATTAACTATAATGAAATCCAGGGTACTACTACACACAATACGAACTCAAGGAAGAATCAAACAGTGAAGGGAGTGATTTGGACAACGAATCCCCCTAGGATTGTCATTAGGTCCTGAATTTAGGATGAAATGCGAGATGGTAGTTGGGCCAAGAGAATCCTAAATTAGCTCAACCCGATGGTCACGGCAATTGAACCCTAATCCCATACAAGTATTGGGTCAGAATCGCTTCCGCCCAAATCCTCGTATGATTGCATTACACTCAGGGAAATCTCTAATCAGGGTCGATACTCAAACTAGGTCCAACCCTAATTGCTGGACGGGTACAAAATACCCGATGGTCACGGTGTATTTGTACATGGATCCCTTCCAAGCCAAGTGTGTCTAGTACAAGGGCGATGGTCACGCAACCAAGTACAACCAAGAAGTTGAAATACAGAGTTCTCATGCAAATCAACACATCAAAGTACACAAGACTCTAACCACAAACTACAAGATTCCATAAAAGAAATACAACATCCAACAATACATCAATAAAGATGATCATCCAAATTACAAACAATCAACCCTAGAGTTCATTATATCCAAATCACAAATAAGTTAGTGCCTCATGAAAGCGGACCACTCACACAATTCCAAGGAATAAATAAAGAAGAAAAGAAGTAAGAACTACTCCCTCTAGCTTTAGATCCCCTAAGATGGTGAAGATCTTGAAGATTTGAAGAGATCTCCCCTCAAATGATGCCTTGGATGCCTATGATCTTCACCCAATCTTCTCCTCCAAAGCTTGCCTCCCTCTTGGTAATGTATTGCGTAGTAGATCACCGGCGGGAAGAGTGGTGCGGCGGCCTAAGATGCCCAAGAGAAAACTGCACACCAAAAGCTCTCCAAAAACCTACTCCCTTTGCCCTAAAAGTTCAGCCCGAAATATATAGCGTCAGGTCCATGCGGGCTCCATGCGGGCGCATGGAGCCCGTGAAGCTCACTGTCGTTTCGCCCAGAAAATATGCCGGTGCTACAGTGCTGGGACCCCAAAAATGCCGTTTTCGGTGTCGAATTCATCCAATTTGCATTTTTGAGCTACATTCGGCACATTTATGATCTGCAACACCAAAAGAACAAATTTATACTCAAACAGGCATCAATTCATCAAGATATACACAAATAATACAAGATCAATACATATAAAATACGTACATTTAGGCGTTTATCAAACATCCCCACACCTAAGCGTTTGCTTGTCCCCAAGCAAAACACACATGAAAAAGAATAGGGGCAAGAAGATAAAGCGGCTAAATATACAACCTCAAGCTCAAGTAGTGAAGAACCCCATGGGCACGAGATGAAATGAAATCAAGAAAATGAGTTGCACAATAACCAACTCGAGTAGAGATAGTCATGAGTCCTCTAGAGTGCTTTCCTCGATGGTGTGTGTAAATACATAATCCCTCGCTCTCCCTATTCATGCCTCATTCAATGACTACCGGTGTTAGAAATGTTAAAGACACCCTCAATAGCGAGTTAAGAGTCCTTCGGTCCACAGTCAACACTTTAATTTCCAAGTGAATGCATGAAAGAGTTCAAGAGAAAACACTTTTCATCCGAGTCCGGCTAACGTAGATCATGCAAAAATATCTTATAATCTTTTAGAAGGATGCACATGCTAATTAGGCACAAGAGCCACCCTAACTTACTTGATTACAGTCTACATAGACGCATTCATGCTAAATTAGCAGGAGGAATACTTGACATAGACTCTCATATTTTTTTCATACATGTCTCTGGTTTTTACATGTCTCCGGAGCACTTTCATGCAAACCTTCACTTAGGGATAAAGTAGAATGAACAAAAGAACCAAAAGCTCTTAAAGGACCATTGAGGAATGAATTTACCACTCTAACACTTTAAATCAAAGCAGTGGGTTAGCTGGGGCAAACAAGGTAGAAGTACTGTGTCAAAGTTGTGAAGAAAGCCCTAGAGAGAAAACATGACTTCCTTATAGCACAAATAACACTACAACTCATTACTATCATTCATTCAAGACAGGAGGTTCTTAACAATAAATCATAGCTATCATGGGTGACTTAAGCATGCAAATAACCCATCCCCACACCTAGAATCGTACATTTGCCCTCAATGTACATTAATCAACAGAACATGGTGTAAAAAGCAGAATAATTAAATTAAGCATGAAAGGGAAGGGTAAAGAGACTGCCCATTTGGTTGATGAAGATTGTGCAATACATGCATGAACAGGGGGTTGGTTCAATCCAATTCTTAAGGGGTGGTGAGAATGAAGCTCATGCCCACGATAATCCTGCAAATGTCACTATAGTTCATCTCACCAATGAATATGTAGGGAGAACACACAAACAAAAACTCTAAAAAAACTATGAAAAACAAAGTCCATGCAAGTCATTTGTTCAATCAATGTCATGATGTTTAAATCTCTCTAGTGCAAGTGTTTCTGGGGGGCGGTTTAAGGATGCTACAAGTGTCAAACAAATTCAAGGTAAGCAACATTCAAAAAGTTCTCTGTAGCACGATCTGAAATTTGGCAAGAATTTCCCAGATTTTTGAAGCCCAAAAATTTACAAACCATGGATAAAAATTTAAATAAATTAAGGATTAAACAACCATACAACATTCCTCATGGTTTAAAGTAAGATATGCATGCACAATCAAGAAGAAGAGGCAAGGTTGCTCCAAAAACAAAAAAACTAGGGCTTCAAAGCTTGAATCGATGAAGATTGGTGAAATAGATGGTAAAACTTCAATTAATCCACAAGATCTAAGTTGGAAGAGGTAGGAGAGGAGTGAAGAGGACGAAAAATGAAGAAAAAAGGTGAAAGAATGAAAGAAAATGGATGAAAAATGAGTGAGAACAAGGGAGAGAAAGGTGGGTACTTAAAGCTGGAAATTTCAGCCCATAAGCTACACGGGAGCTCCATGCGGGTGCATGGAGCAGTGAGAATTCTCGTCCTTCTCTAGCCCATGAGGTCATGTAAAGCCTCACAGGGCTGCCCTCACCAGGCGCATGACACCCGTGAGGCCCCTGGGGAGCAGAAAAATGGTCCATACGGGCTATATACAGCCCATATGGACCTGGGAAAATAAAATTTTGGCATGGCTCCCATGTAACTTAGAACAAAACTAGTTTACAACATCTATAATACCAAAATATGCATTGAAACACAACGAAACAACGACAAAGCACTAGATAAGATTCACAAATATAAGACAAGCATGGATCATTCAAACAAACAAAAATACAAAACACAACACAAACACAAAGCTATATGAATAAACTCAACAAACATGTGAAATACTGAAAAATGAAACATGAATAATTTGAAACTTGGGTTTGCCTCCCAAGAAGCGCTTGTTTTTACGTCATTAGCTCGACATACCTCTTTCTTACCTTAGGGAGGCTTGAAGAGCAGTATGTTCATCCCGGCTAGAATTGGCATAAGAACTACCGAAAAATGAAACGTACCTTCCGGGATGGTGTCAAGTTGAAAGCCAAGCATAAGTTACCTTTTGGCCTCCATGGAAAAAGCTTGGTCCGGGAGTTGTGCAATTTATACTTGGGCGGCTCCTTAGATGGCTTAAGCATCCTCCCACTTCTTCCGTGGTCCCGGCAAGAATTCCTTTGAGTAGCCCACCACAAAGTTGCTTGGGCCTCCATGGAAAAAAAGGTTCGGTCGAGAATTATTCAAAGTTGGTATGGGTGGGTCCTTGGACGGTTTCAACCTCCTACCCAAATTTTCTTCCTCTACCAAAGTCAAATTGCCTTGAACTACCCACAAGTGTTGTTTGGGCCTCAAAGGGAACAAGTTTGGTTGATAACTTGTCAAGCTTTGCATAGGTGGATTAAATAGAGGCTTCAACATCTTATCCATAATTTTTCTCTCAACCCTGTTGTGATGAACTTCAATGGCCAACAAAGTTTGCTTCGGCCGCCAAGGAAAAATCTTTGGTTGGGAATTGTCCAAGCCCGACATTGGTGGGTTCAATGATGATCTTAGCTTAGCACCCACATCTTCGAATACAATTCCCATAATTTTATTTTTGCACTTGACTAAAATTGATGGATGGATGGAAAAATCTATGTTGAGGCAAGTAGCATCTTCAAATGTGGTCGATGGAGTTTCTTCTACTTCCTCACATGTTTCCGTAGCCATGATGCCATCCCCCCCCCTTTTCTTCTTCGATTTCCCATTGAGGTGGAACTTCTACTATTTGCTCAAAAGGTATTGATGCTACATCACTTGCTTCTTCAACCTCCAACACCTCAATATCGGTTTCCACCTCAATTTCACTGTTTTTTTCTCTTCATTCATTGTACCATTTTTCCGATAGGGCATCTATAGTTTGTGGTAACTTTCGGTCGATATGTTAGAAGACTCAGCAATCATGTTCATCATACTTTTGAAAAAGATGGTCGGGCATTAAAAAGGTGCGAGTATCCATGGCTTTAAATTCGAGCATCGGTTTGCATCATGAATCTTGCGAACACATCTTGCGTATTGAATCCCCATTCATTAAGTGGCTTAGTATGAACGACTGAAGGATGATAATGCCACGAATCTTGAGGGGATGGTTCTTGTAACAATCCCTGGTGAGGGTACTCTCATTGTTGAGTATGATCATGTGCCGAAAAGTGCGGGTGTCCTCCCCAATATGGATTATAAACATCGAGTATCTGATTGCTATGGCTTGCTCTCTTGGCATCCAATTCTTCGATTTCCTTTTTCAAGTGCATACATTTTAGCGGCCAATAATCTTTCTTGAAAAATCAATGGCCGGATCGCTTGTGTGCTCTCATGGCACTTAATTCTTCCATCTCATTTTTCAAGCGCATACATTTTGGCCGCCAATAATTTTTTTCTTGAAGTCCATGGCCCCGTGTAATAAAAAAAGAATAAAACTAACAATAGTAAGCTATCAAAGAAAATATAAAAGAAACAAAATAAATATTTACAAAGATAGATATTTACAACAACAAAGATAAATGACTAGAGCAATAGACTACAGGTTTTCCTAGTATTCCTTGTGTCCCCGGCAGCGGCGCCAAAAACTTGATGAGCGATCCGCAAGTGCACGGAGTCGTCAAGTAATACCTCTCGTGCGAGCACAAGAGGGTCATATTCCCTGGGCCCAAGGAGCTACTATTACTTCCCTTCGCTCTATTTCCCTAGCCTAACACTCCGAAAGATGAATAGTAATTATAAAAAGAGAAAGAATGAACTACAATGAAATCCAAAGGGTACTACTACACACATCACGAACTCACGGGAGAATCAAAGCAGTGAAGGGAGTGATTTGGACAACGAATCCCCCTAGGGTTGTCATTAGGTCCTGAATTTAGGATGAAATGCGAGATGGTAGTTGGGCCAAGAGAATCCTAAATTAGCTCAACCCGATGGTCACGGCAATTGAACCCTAATCCCATACAATTATTGGGTCAGAATCGCTTCCGCCCAAATCCTCGTATGATTGCATTACACTCAGCGAAATCTCTAATGAGGGTCGATACTCAAACTAGGTCCAACCCCTAATTCTTTGGAGGGGTACAAAAATACCCGATGGTCACGGTGTATTTGTACATGGATCCCTTCCAAGCCAAGTGTGTCTAGTACAAGGGCGATGGTCACGCAACCAAGTACAACCTAGAAGTTGAAATACAGAGTTCTCATGCAAATCAACACATCAAAGCACACAAAACTTGAACAACAAACTACAAGATTCCATAAAAGAAATACAACATCCAACAATACATCAATAAAGATGATCATCCAAATTACAAACAATCAACCCTAGAATTCATCATATCCAAATCACAAATAAGTTAGTGCCTCATGAAAGAGGACCACTCATACAAATCCAAGGAACAAATAAAGAAGAAAAGAAGTAAGAACTACTCCCTCTAGCTTTAGATCCCCTTAGATGGTGAAGATCTTGAAGATTTGAAGAGATCTCCCATCAAATGATGCCTTGGATGCCTAGGATCTTCACCCAATCTTCTCCTCCAAAGCTTGCCTCCCTCTTGGTGATGTCTTGCGTAGTAGATCGCCGGCGGGAAGAGTGGTGTGGCGGCCTAAGAGGCCAAAGAGAAAACTGGACACCAAAAGCTCTCCAAAAACCTCCTCCCTTTGCCCTAAAAGTTCAGCCCGAAATATATAGCGTCAGGTCCATGCGGGCGCATGGAGCCCGTGAAGCTCACTGCCGTTTCGCCCAGAAAATATGCCAGTGCTACAGTACTCATCTACAGTGACTCTGTTACAGTGTTTATACTAAAGTAACCGAGGGTTGTGAAATTCTAGCAAACCTCACGGGCACCCATGTGGGCGCATGGAGCCCGTGAAGCTCACAGCCAAATGCCCGCAGCATGAATAGTGATTAACTACATTAACGCTACAGTGCTGGGACCCCAAAAATGCCGTTTTCGGTGTCGAATTCATCCAATTTGCATTTTCTTCATCGACGTATCTTTGAGAGGTCTTGCAATATTCACAAAGAGAAGGAACATGAAGATGTGGCTGCCATTGTGCCATTCCTACTAGTGAATTGACTTGAATCTTCTTGGAAGTTGGCACACATCTCCATGTTTATGAACTCCTCTCGTGTCTTGGTCCTTGAATTGAACAAGAACTCCCAACATTGTGTCTTTATAGCCTATCTTTGCTTCCTTTTTACTCTTCAAGGCATTCACAACCTATATTCATAAAAGAACACCAAATACACAATATGAGACATAAAACCATAGTAAAAATGATGCTCAATGCATGTAAAACATATATAAAAATATGTCTACTCAAGCACTTATCAAACTCCCCCACACTTAAGTCTTTGCTTGTCCTCAAACAAAATTAAACATTAAACTCATGGAAAGAAAAGAGAAGTGCTTGGCCTTAGGTTCACAAAAAGAATACAAGAATAAAATTCTACAGTCATGGAGAGAATAAAACACTATACAAAACAATCAATGCTCTAGCAAACAATCCAATCATAAATGAATGTGATAAAATCCAATTGTGTGTGTGTGTGAAAAACTCAACTCATGTCAACACTATATCCACTGCCAAGTTCTTATTAACATGGGACTTATTTATAAACAGAAAGAATAGGTAGTAGCTTCACACAACCTCTAAGGTAGCCCTTTCCCAAGATGCCTCCCGAGTGGCTTTCACACTTTCGAGGTGGTAGCTCTTTCACACATCCCATGAGATAGCTCTTTCTCTCATTAGGGCATAACAAGTATCCGACTTATGAGAGTAGCTGCATACATCATGGGTGGCAGCTCTTTCCAACCCCTATGTACAAACATCAAATAATTT
Source organism: Dioscorea cayenensis subsp. rotundata (assembly GCF_009730915.1). Taxonomy (NCBI): domain Eukaryota; kingdom Viridiplantae; phylum Streptophyta; class Magnoliopsida; order Dioscoreales; family Dioscoreaceae; genus Dioscorea; species Dioscorea cayenensis. The sequence continues at coordinate 14,252,391 of NC_052479.1, forward strand.
CCAATTCTTTTTTGTTTTAAATAAAAACTAGCACACTAAAGTCCCAAACATAATGACTTGAGTCTTCATAGGTCTAATGAGTGAGAAAAGTTCACAAAGAGCAATAGGACAAAAATATTCAATAAAATTAGATAAAAACTAGAGCATGATAAAATCCATGTTTATAACCTCCAAACACTAAGAATTAAACTATAAACCCTAAGGTGAACCTTCATTGGCAACAATAGCATACTCATGAAAACACAAGTAAAAGTCATGTATAAGGTGAACCCTCCCCCACACTTAAGATGTACATTGTCCTCAATGTACGCATGCAAGCACAATAAAAATAATACCAATGGAAGCATAATGTGTGTGGGAATGCAATTAAAACAATACTCCCCTGAACTCCTAATTAATCATTTGGTGAAGTCTAACTTATGGGCTTTGTTGTATGGGTTGTGAAGCTCACACGACCATGTGACAATATCACATGATCATGTCTATGACTAAAACACCATCAACATAACTCTCAAGGCCATCTACACGTAGACAAGGGGTTGAGTGAAGCTCTATAAAATAGAAAAGATGTACGAATTCTTATAAGTAAACACATGAAGCACAAACTCGCACAAACAAAACAAAACACAAAGTTAACTAAAGTCTAAAAGATAAAATAAAAACTAAAAAGAATGAAAACAAAAGTAAAGGAAACTAAAGAATCATGAGTGGGACACCTCAAGCATCGACATCGTCTTCTGGTGTTGCCGGTGTGCCAAAAGAATGTTCTTATCCAAGGTTAACAGTATGAAATCAAAGCATTTCAGAACAAGTTTTTCAGTCCTTGGTGTCATACCTACAAATAAAGCTTGAAAAGAAGTCATTTATGCATGAATTTGATGAGTGTAGGGCTCCACGCGGGCGTGAAGGGCAAGCCAAGCACTTTACTTGCCTTATTGGGTGCTTTTCCAGCCCACGCGGGCGTGTGGGGAAGCCACGCGCCCGTGTGGGCACATTCTGGTCTCGGCCAGGGCGCCATGTGAGTGTGTGGTGCCAGCCCGCGTGGCTGGCCAGCCCACGAGGGCGCGTGGTGATTGCTTCCCCGCAAGTGTACGGGATCGCGAAGTAATACCTCGCGTGAAGATGCGAGGATCGTATTCCACGGTGCTAAATATCTCCTATTACTCCTTCTCGATCTATTATCTAGCCTAAGATCTCAAGTGATGGATTTTTACTCTACTAAATGTAATTAAAGCTAAAATGAGATTATGACCAAATTAGAGAGAACAAGCAATAAGCAAGCAAGAAAATCAATGGGATGCAAAGGCCTATGGATGAGGATCCCCTTGAGGGGTTATCATGCAACATGGATGATGATCTAAAGATGCAAGGGTAAAATGGACCATGAGATTCCAAGATTAGAACAACCACAATTTCTCGGAGATTGAACCCTAATCCCATACGGACATAGATAGGAATTTCTTCCAAATCTACTTTCCTACGATTGCATTGAGTATGAGGAAATCTCACTTAGGATTAAACCTACTCTTCTTCGGATTGAACCTACATGGAGGGCAACCAAACACCCGATTTCTCGGCGTGATGATACAAGCATCCCCTTTTAATCCATTCATGACCTAATACATGCTAGCAAGTTACATCTACATGCATCATTCATAAAAGAGCTACGGATTTCTCCTTAGTGTAGCAATTAGCATGAAAACAATGGATTAAATCTCAAAATTACTCAAGTATGGAATTAACAAGTTATCATCCAACATACATGATAAAACCCCCCAAGGTTCACCAACACCCGGTGGCCTTGGGGGTCTAGTGTATCATCATCCCACAAAAAACAATACGAACAAGCAAAACATGAAACAAAAGCATAAATGACACTCCCTAGATGAAATGGTGGAGGAGGAGGTGAAGAATATGCCGAATGACGCTTTCCCCGCCAAAGGAATGCCAAAGGGACGCTTCCTCTAGCCCATGGGTCTCCTTCCTTCAAATCGTGGTAGATCTCCCCTTGAATGATGTTGCCTTCTTGCCTTGAGAGTCTTGGACGTTGGGCTTGAATGATCTTCTAGCTTCCTTGCCCTTCTTCTAATTCCCAAGGTCGCCCAAAATCTCCCAAGTGATCTCTCCAAAGTCGGCCAAGAAAAGGTCCACCCAAAAGTCCCCTTTTTCTGCCCTAAAAGTTGGTATTTATACCCCCCGAGGCATGCGGGTCGTATGGGGGTCGTATAGCACCCAAAAATCCTACATTCGCTATCCATACGGGGTGCATACGGCCCCCATACTGGGTAGTTTGGAAATCTGGGCAGACACTGCAAATCAATCCGCTGCTACAGTGCATACGGCCACCATTCTGGGTAGTATGGGGGTAGTATGAAATTCCTAATTTCTTCTTTTTTTGCCCAAATGATATCTTCTTGTTTTCCATGGCTTCCTTATGCCCTACAAAGCAAATAATAGACGATTAAGCGCAAAACAGGCATCAAACCTCACAAAATACATGCAAAGTGAATCGATCTATATATGAAAACATCAACATTTAGACACTTATCAGGTGGGCTGGCCGCGTGCCCGCGTGGGCGCACGGCTTGGCTTGGCAGCAAGGCCACACGGTCGCATGGATGCTCGGCCGCGCGGCACCAGCCCATGCTGGGCGCGTGGGGCTGGGCGCGCCCGTGTGAGCGCGAGCCGAATGGCTCGCCACGCGCGGGCGTGGGCCAGCCCGCACGCCAGCGTGGGCGCTCAACCATGGCCAAGAAGCCATGATTGGGCTCCAACGCTTCAAAAATTTTTTTGATCCATACATTCTAAAGTGTTTCTACATGATTGGTGCAAATTGATGCAAATTAATGACGGATTGGTGACGGATTGGTGCAAATTGATTGACAAAATAAGGCATATAGAAAATGGGAGAAGATGAAGCTTACCGGTGCAAATTGGTGACGGAAACTTAATGCAAATGCCGGCAAAATAAGATGTCAGAAAAATGAAATATATGAGATCACAAGCGTAGATTGCTCGTGGCTAAATATGAATTGAGACGAAAGCTTTATTAAGCCTTTTGTAAAGATCCCAATCTTCCGTTTGATAAGCGGGACAAACATCGTTATAAGTTGTCCAAGTTGCCAAGAAATAGTTCCTTTGCACGAGTAAGAAACCGATGTATTTCCACGAGTCATACTCGTTCCGTATTGGACTTCTTTTGCATTTCTTGTATCATTTTTCGTGGATTAGCATCTTGAGGTCCTTTTATGGGCATAAATAAATCGTCTTGGTAGCAACCACCAAACCAATAGAACAAAGGTTAGTTAGCCTTGCAGCTGGTCCACAAGTAAGGGTTATAGGTCCATTACTGTCTGGCTACGGACCTAACGGAGTCATCCCAACTCTCGGATCGGAGATGCTAACGAGATGGGAATCGAAGTGGTGGACCTCTCTGCCTCACCTGTCCCCCCAGACAGAGACTACATACAGGGTTGTACTATTGGAAAGATAGAAAATCACCGCGTGAACAATATCTAAAGTAGCGAATGTCACTCCCGAGGGATCGACCACTATGATCAAGAAATTTTCTAATAGATCTCTTGTTCATGTTCATGCCAGAGTGCTAAGGTTGTTCCCACCATTGAAGTCAGAATCTGGGTATGGGCCCGCTTACTCTTACTAATAAAATATAGAATAGGCCCTTCCGAATAAGAAAGACAAAAAAGTTCTTTGTTTCATTGGTAGAACCAAGGCCAATATCATATTGACTCTCTCTCACCCAATAAGAGTTTCTGAGAGTGACTTTCTGAAAATTCTCTCATTTCCAAAGCTCCATAAGACAGGCAAAAAGAGTAATAGGACAACAAGCAATTTGCTTTAATATGAGTTCTTCCTTTGTTGAGATTGAAATCGACGTTCTTTTTAAAAGGGGTAGGGTAGGTAGGAAAAACTTCTTCATGAAAGGAGTTCCTTACTTTTCTTTCTTAGGTTTCTTCTAGTTGTTTAAAGCCTTACAAAAGAAATCGGCAGTTTTTTTTTCTGAATGACGTTATTTCGAGGATCAACCAACCGACAAATCCGTAGCCTAGGTGATTCACTGCCTCCCTCTCGCCAAAATGGGATGAATCTTCTCATGTAGTTTCGGTGCAACGAAGCCAATTTCCATCAAGGCAAGTATATAAGGGGAAAGAGGAGTTGTCACGATAGAAAAGAGAAATAACTATAAGGAACCAATGATTCTCTCTTCTTAAACAACCTATATCCTCCACACTTAACTAGCATTTGATAGATCATCCAACCCTGAGCAATCTTAGTTATTGGTGGGGGTTAGGTTCATTAGCTGGTTTTTATTTAGTCATTCAGATAGTGACTGCCGTATTTTTAGCTATACATCACACACCTCATGTGGATCTAGCTTTCAACAACATAGAACACGTTATCTAGGACATGGATAGTGCGGTAGTGGGATGAGAGAAAGAAGTGTTATACCGTTTGTTGAATAAGCCAATAAGAAGGAAGGGATTTATCAAGCAAGATAGCATTCATCAAGCCAGAATGCCTATGGAATCGGCTGTTTTACTCTATAATGACAGGCATGGTACGAAAGCACTTCGCCCGAAAGCAAGGGAAATACCAGGAGGCAATGGATTGCTGCTTCCACTATTTGATCAAAGGGATCTGTGTCACTGTCACTATGGTTAAGACATGCAATTGCAATTGGATGGTTCCTGCTTCATTCTAAAGTGAGGGTCCCTTCCCACAAGACTAGCATTGTCAGCCATACATAAAAGCTATCAACGATTTAGTAGTATGACATTACTACTGAACGAAACCAACCATACTAATAGGACTTCTAAAAGAAGTAGTAATAGAAGAGAGGAGAGAGACCTTCGGGGGTCAAAACTTGCAATCTAGGCCCGCTTTGTCTAGTGAATTATGAACGCATTGGCATACCGACCTGCAGGAATTATATAAGGAGCCATTCTTCTCGGTGGTTGCTTGTACGGCTTGAAACCCTCCTTGATGGGAAGCCTATGCTCTATCAACTTCCTATCCAAGCCGGGCATCTCGTCGTAATCCCACGCGAAAGAGTCCCTGAACTCCTTAAGCAATGCGACCATCTGGCTCTGCTGTTCTTCCGAGAGGAGCTTACTAATGAAAGTGGGCCGTGACTCTGTTCCATCTCCGAGATTGACTTCAAGGAGTGGATCTTGAACTTCTTCCATCTTTTTAGGTGCTGGTGGAAGAGAAGAAAACTTATAGGCCTGTGAATTCTGCCTATGGCTCTCATCTTCAAAGACACAGTCAGCCGTGGCAGCCAGGCGGTGGAGCCATGCTTGCCTTTCTGCAGTATATATTGCGATTCTTTGTAATAGGGCCGTGACTTCCGCCCTTTGAGCCTTTGTGAGAGGCTTAGTCATCGTTACCATCTGGATCTGGTTCCGGGCCAGACAGTCAAATTACTGACGGCCTATACATCTCTAACACAGTTTCTAAAGTGGGTGTATCAACCTCATCGATGATTGGACTGGCTCTCGTCGGTCTCCCTTCACCATCTGGCTGTAGGAGTCTCAAAGGTCCTACATTCCTGTGATAGAGCTGCGCCTCCGCCAAGTTAGCATTTACTGTGAAGGGCCTATTATCTGCCAAAAACAATTTTCGATCTCGTTCTTGTCATTCCAGAATACTAGGAACTGGTGAAGCGAAGAGGGATGCACCAATTTGAATGGATCCAATCTCTACCCAGTAAGGCGTTATATGCCACTGTTCCATCTACCACAAAGAAGGCGCTGACTTTAGTGGTGTTACCCACTGTCAGATCCACCGGAATGATCCCTTTTGTTTGAGCCACGCCACCATCAAAGCTGGTAACTGAGACTTCGGAAGGGATAAAATCTTGCTCGGACTTGGACAGCCTCCTTACCATTCTGAGTTGCAGTATATTCACTGCGGCTCCATTGTCCACCAAGACTCTAGACACCGGCTTTCCATCGATGTGAGCTCTGATGTATAGAGGCCTCAAATGCTTGGTCATTTCGTCTGGTGGCTTCTCAAAAATCACTCTACTGGCTCTGGTCTCTTGAAGAGACGGAGTCTGACCTTTAGAACTTTCTCCGCTTTCTCCCATTACTGATTGTCCTTTAGCACGAGAGCCTTGGATCGTAATCAGGGTTGTGTCAGTAATAAAAAAAAAACCAGGGTCCCTGCTCACCTCTGATCCGTCTGTTGGCTCCAGATCAGAATCAACCTCTGCAATCTCCGCAACTGGAGGAGAGTCATTTTATTCCACATCCTCATCCAGTTCCTCGGGTTGATTCTCCTTTGGACCAAAGACCCGGGGTAAGACGTAGTTTACCGCCACCTTTGGAGGAAGACTCCCAAACTTGAGGACCACCTTCTTTGATAGATCATCATCCCCATCATTTGAATCTTCCTTCCTGTCAAAGCAAAGCGCGGTTTTCCTTCTGACTTAAAAGTCCCGGAGTCTTTCATATCTACATCCTGGGTCTGTTGTTTCTCTGGCTCCTTTTCCCGAGGCTGTTCCTTAGCGTCGGTGTTTTGCGACTTTCCAATCAGCCCTGTTGACTCAGAGTACTCAACCTTCATTCTCCGAGCTATCAAATTCCTCCTTTGCCATCTTCGCTTCTGACTCCGTGTCATTTGATCTCGAGGAACTGATTTCGGAGCGGGGAATTTAGGAGCATTTCTTGGTCTGTGCTCAAACCATTGACCCACTGGAGTATTTGGTGGCTTGAATTTGGGGTGACCTCTGAACTGAGCTTGACTCATCATCATTTGAACCACGTTTGCCGGGAGGGTGAAGGTGACTCCTTTCTGATCATTTGCTGTCTGGAGTGGTATGCCCCCAAGCCCTTTTCATTTGTTTTAATCCAGGGGCATCTGTACATCCTCTACTTGACGCTGGTAACTGGGGTACCGTGGCTTCGGAACCCCTTTACCCGGAGGGAGCGGTAGAGGTTTCGAAACTAAGGATGGAAACCTCCTGGCTTTGACCATTAGATCGACTGATGTCCTAACTCACGATGAGACTCTCTCCCCTGCTTCAGTTTCCCAATCAAACCCGCCCGGGCGATATCCGTGGGCCTGGGCAGAGGGGAAAGAGGCGGCCAATCCTTCCGAACTTGGCTTATATATATGAATGAATTCCCTTCGTCGTCATGATCGGGAGAACTCTTCTCTTCGACCTGCTCAAACAAAGGCTGGATCGGCTCACATACCACCCAAACAAAGTTTTGAGCTTCATCGATCGAACGCACAAATCCGCCATGGCAAACCTTCCTTACCCACCTTTAACCTATATTGACTTAGAAAAGAAAGGGAACGACCTGGGCACTACGGTGAGACGTGAAAACACCCGATCCCATTCCGACCTCGATATGTGGACCGCCTTCAGTGCCATATCTCTTTTTAGGTACACATGGTATGGTCACCCGGTAAATCAAGTAGTGCCGTTCGTTCTTTCTTCTAGCTTGTCTCCTTTCACCGACATCATCTCTCGGTTCTGACGTTAGGGACACTAAATTTACCTCCGCTCCGGGTGGGCACAACATCAAGCGGAACCCTAACTTCGATCGCCTTCCATCACCGAAGGGTGGATGAATCACGCCCGTTCTCATGTAGGTAGGCTAATTCGAAGTCGTCCATTAAAGCAAAAGAATCCGGGAGCTAGGCTCGCTCCTGAGAGTCAGAGTGGTTAGAAATGAGGATTCGCTATAATAAAGGATGGAATAGGAATAAAGACTTTCAGGCTGTGACCTATAAAAAAGGTGCGGTGCGTTTGAAGGGCATTGTGAGGCGAGCGTTGAGTGAGTTTCGAGTTTCATAATTCCTATTTTTGACGATAACGACAAGGGTACCATCTATCGTGGCATTTGAATCAAGGCTTGTTCGTTTAGGGTTGATGGCGAAGGTTGACTTCCTGTCTGACTTCACGAAAATAGCGGCTATTCAAAGCACTTTGACCGTATAGGTGAGTTTATGAGGAGTTAGCCGTTCCAACAGGATAAATACGAGAGGAAGTACTTTCAATGCTTGGCTACCCGGCTCTAGTAAAATATTACTTATTCCCGCGACTGGTTAAGTCAAGTCGAACTTTCTGGGATCAAGGCATGATTATCAGCGCCTTTCTTTAGATTACGTAATTTTTTTCTAGGCATTTGGTCGATTCCTTCCCATTTTTAGTCCCTCTACCCGCTTTCCTAGGTTTAGGCCCGAGCCCGTCCGTTCTTCTCTTCGCTTCTGTTCTGGCGGGTGATCTTATTCGTGGGTAGTGGTGCTAGGGAGAGTGAATCTTCGCTAGTTAGGCGAAAGTGCAAGGAGCTTCAAGCACTTTACCGCTAGGTTCAGGGTGGAGGACTGATACAGGAAAGGAAGATTTATTGAATACTGATATCTATCGCTTAACCATTCACTAATACAGAAAGAGCAACACTGATTGCTCGAAAGCACCTTTCTGCTAACCTATTGGCTTTCCTTTCTGGCATATGAGTCTGGCATATGAGACTGACCTCTTCTCTAACTCTAAAGTGGAATGAAAGTTTCACTCCTATGGCTTGTCTATTAATGAGACTGATTCAATGAGTCTCTTAAGAAGGCGGATTGCCCCATAGCAAAGATAGGACATTTCCGAAGTCCCATTCCCTGGAAAAGGAAGACACATCAGTCGAAACTAGATCACCCAACGTCAAGTAAGTCTTGGTGACAAACGCATTAGATGGGTAAAGCTAATGCAAAGTAGTACTATCCACAGTCCATAAGACTAAGAGACCTACTAAAAGGAAGGTAGTATATACTACATATTAAATATGTAACAATCATCTGTCTCTAACATATGAGTGAGAAAGTGCTTCCATCAGAGAAAATGATTTCATGGGATTTCTGCTATCAATCTTTCAGCTCGATAGGTAGACTTGATAGCATTAGTATGTCGTCCACGTATAACGCATCCACGCTTGAATTGTTGCGCCGAGATGGTCTCCGTCTTCTCCGCGCCCTCGTTGACCGCTGGGAAATTTCATTTTTTTACCTGGATGCATAGTGTAAAAAAGAATGGCAAGGGCCCGTGCTGCATTCAGAAACTCCATACTGAGAATGACCTGGAAGTCATCCAGGTGCACCACCATGAAGCTGGTAGGTTTATATCTCGTCTATAATAATGTCCACTTTTCTGTCTAAATGCATCAAAAGCAACCCGCTTTCGTTATGATCCTTCTATAAGAGTGGGATTCTACCCGATCTGTCTGCTTACTTCGTTCCCTATTTCTACTCTCCGAATCATGAGGTAATGAAATTGTTTATGGTGATCTAGAATAGAAAAAGATGTTGATGGCTCTAGTAAACCACAGTGATCCAATTCTAGCTATTTTGCTTCAATATATCTCTACCAATGTAAATGAGTTTGCCCCTTTCCTCTTCATTTTTTCATTTCAATGGAGGTAAAAAAGAATTGATGCATTGCCTTTGAGAGACCTTTTTCATTTTAACTACTAAAAAAAGACAAACCTTATATCCCTTCCACTTCTTGAGCTGACCCAGCTGAGGAAAAAGATACGACTTCCTAGAGCCGACTATCGTCTTCCCTTCTTCGTGTGTCGAGCAAGTTTGGAAATAGGTTTAGGTTCTCCTTATCATAGTGTGAAGTGAGAGCCCTAATATACTCTGATCATTCACCAGCTAAAGGGCAGCCACCCAGCTTCACTTTAATAGTAAGGGATTTTTCCTTTACCCATGCTCTTATTCCCATGTGAGTACACTTGTGAAATGAGATCACCAAGGCTCCACTTCAAACCAGAAGACATAAAGTATAATGAGATGATCTATCTATGCAAGGTTAACAATCCATAGTAAGAATCCTCGAACATGAAAACGAGAGATAATAAGCGATGCTTTAATGGCCCGTTTCTTATCTAGGTTTTGTTTTGAATGATGACAAGGTCAAGTGATAAGTGCTTGAGTAGACATATTTTTATATATGTTCTACATGAATTGAGCATTATTTTTACTATGGTTATGTCTCATATTGTGTATTTGGTGTTCTTTTATGCATATAGGTTGTGAATACCTTGAAGAGTATAAAGGAAGCAAAGATAGGCTATAAAGACACAATGTTCGGAGTTCTTGTTCAATTCAAGGACCAAGACACGAGAGGAGTTCATAAACATGGAGATGTGTGCCAACTTCCAAGAAGATTCAAGTCAATTCACTAGTTGGAAGTGCACAAAGGCAGCCACATCTTCATGTTCCTTCTCTTTGTGAAGATTGCAAGACCTCTCAAAGATACGTCGATAAAGAAAAGCTTTATAGCCTAACACATGGACGTGTGTCCGAACATGTGGCCACAAGAGAAGAGTGTTTGGACCGCGTTTTGTGAAAAGTACTGTAGCAAATTACTATTTATTCCCCGCGTGGAAATTCCTGCAGCCCACACGGCCGCGTGGAAAATCCACACAGCCACGTGGAAAATCCACACGGGCACGTGAGGGCACGTGATAGGCGTGATCTAAGGCCTATAAATAGCCGTTTTTCCCTATTCTTTATCATCTTTTGTGCGGCTCTTGAGGGGTGAGATGGCTAGGGTTTTGAGAGGAGGTCTTTGCGGCTTTGGAGGTGCTTCGTCACCAACTTTGATAGATTCCTCCTCCGTCATAGCATCAAGGAAGCCACCGGTGAACCTAACTTCGGAGTGGGTCCTTCAGGACATCGAAGCTCTCCATCAAGGGCATCAGTTCATATATAAGGGGGTTTATTTCTATGGTTTTAATGTACTTTCATTAATTGATGGTGTGTTTTGTATGTTGCTCCATGGAGAGCTAAAACCCTAGAGGGTATTTGGGCTTGTGAACCCTAGGATTCTCATCTTTTGTGGATTTGCTTAGTGTTTCTATTTAATCCGAGTTTGATTAAGTTTTAATCTTGATTGTCTAATGCTTGCTTGCCTTATTGATCTTTTGGTTATTTGGTTTGCATGATTTGTTACCTTGGTGAGAAAGAGGTCTCTATTAGGGTTACAATCTCAAGATTGAAGAGGGTTGAGAGGATGAGTCATGAGATAGTGAGCATCCCCTTTCTCCTCCGATTGGTGTATTCTATTTCCGTTCCCTAAGCTATATGGAACCATATTTGGTGTGAGGCGTGAGATTGAGAGATTTCTCCATCGGGACCTTGTTGGTGGTTAGGATCCTTTGCCGGGAATTAGGGTTGGATCAATCTTTAGGAATCGGATATATCTCTTGGAATCCATAGAGTGCTTTGTGGTCATATGTGGTGTGAGGTGTTGAGATTGAGCGATTTCTCCACCGGGACCTCGTAGGGGACTAGTATCGGTGATCGGGAGGCCGGATCTAATTATATTTGGATTTCCACGACTTAACTTACTCTTCATAGAAACACTTTGCTCATTCGGTACCTAATACCTAAATCCTAGGGGGGAGCATTGCCCGAATACCCCACTTTTACTGATTAAGATCTCCATCCATTTCACCCTTGTATATTCGTCTCCGGTATTCATTTCTTCGCACATTAGATCACCACACCTTTCCATTTATCATTAGGCTAGAAAGCAGAGATGAAGTTAGTACTAGTAGCCCTGTTCCTTGTGGATTTGACTACTTGCGGTTTACACGCATATTCGGACGTGTGTCATCAAGCAATTGAAGGAATAAGTAGTTGATTCGGAATTGAATCCATTTTTATTTTAAGCAAGTGTTCCATAGATTCTGCTGCAATTGAATCTGGTACAAACTCAGTAGTACTAGGGCCTTCTAGTGGGAATTTCCTTCTATAAGCAAGTGTAGCGAAGTCAGGGCTTAAGTAAGGCAGATCCTTATCCTTGGGAAGTAACTTCCGGATTAACTGATTAAGGATAAATGAGTTAGTTCAACCTCAGGGGGGTGTGAAATAAAATAGATAAGAAAGGCGATTCCTGATCTGAAGAGTTGAAGTTTTGAAGGTGGCCTTACTTATACTTACTTATATACTTATATAAAAAAGTAATTTTGATGCCGGCTCCGGTCAAATGGATTTAGGAAAGCTCTCCCTTGATGCTATGTTAATGCCACAGTTCGTTCCTAGAAAAATGAATGCTAAATACTTTTAAAAGAAGAAGTCGAGCTAGGAGATGAGATAAGCGTAGAAATTCACCCGAGGCCGACTTAAAGTGGATATAGTTGATCCCGTTAAAAGGGGTTCTCTCTCTCTTGATTAAGTCATTTTGCCTGGACGAATAGATGACTAAGGACACGTTAATGGTCAACTTGAGGACCAAGAGTATGGGTACCTCCACCGTCCGATGCCCAACCTCCCCCAAGGTCTCATTAGAAGTGGTTAGTCCTCCGAAAAGTCAAGCACGTTATGGAGCAAGCAATTCGGGGCTTCTACTATCTTAACTTTTCTAATTCATGTCAGAAAGGGTTTCTGCTGCTGACTCAACATGGGAGGGCTTTCTTTTTTAAAGCACAGGGCTAGAGAACAGAGCCGGAAGGGAAGGTGCGATTGAGCGACCGTCTGTAGCTGAACTTGCCTCTCGGAAGGAGTCTAGATCCTAGTTGGCTGGACTCTCTCATTCTTCCAGTTTCCTTCGATTCCGTAGATTAGTCATCTGGACTCGTCGGGTCTTGTTGGTAGCCCGTAGTCCCTTTTTCCAGTCTCAGGGGAGGGATTCGAGATAGAACCGATTCAACAATAGAGGAAAAAACTTCCTATTCCAAGGAGTTGGGAAGGGCTTTCAGCCTAGACTAATTCTTCTAGGCTAATTTATTTTCCTCCATAGAAGGGCTAGGTCTGTCTAGGGTCACTCGACCTGGAAACAACAGTTTTTCCTAAACTAAATAAAAATAGGTTCCCTTATGCAAACTGAGATCTTTTTCCAGTTCGGGGAGGGAATTCGATGAATCTGAAGCAGCAGATAGCAAAGGAGAATCAACCAAAAAGGAATATTCCTTTGAAAGAAAGGGAACGAGTGGAGTATACGAAGTGAAAAGAGAAGGTGGGAGGGTAAGGTAAAGTTGAGATAAGATCGTAAGAAAGGATGAGCTCTCCGCCGATCCTTATTTGGGTAGGGATAGCTCGCTTATGGAAGACTACCTTTGGAGCTAAATATTCTTGAATTCTGAGGGAAATGTTATTCAATTGACCATGGGGCTCTATCCTTCCTTACCGAATTCATTCTATGCGAAAGAGTCTGGCGCCAGGAGCGCTGTTGTAACCAGTTCTGATCTCAACCACCTAACCTTTATTGTGAGGACTTATTCGCCATCGGCCGGTAATACCCAATTCTCGTAAAGGAACAGGGAGGGCGCCTTACTAATACTAAATAGGGGCACTTAGCTTTCCCACAGAGGTCGGTGAAGAATGCCAGATCTTCCAATTATTCAACCGAAAAGCGATAGCTAAAGGCAGTAGAGAAGAAAGATAGGGCATTAGCAACTTCAACTCGAGAAGCAGCATCCCCATCCGAATCCGCTGAAGAGGAGACCTTTTGCTCTGGAGTTCATAGTTTATTCAGCTAAACAAGCTGACCCAGCCTGTAGGAAGGGGTTTGAATCCTATAGCCTACTCTCCTGTTGAGTTTTGTCTTTCGAAATGTAGCTTACAATTGAGTGAGGAAGTTTGTAAGAAAAACCTTAAGCTATAGGGCTTCCCTAGAGGGATGAGGTGGTCGTACCGCATCTGGGACCACGATATGCACCACCAGGGGATGTTTTTCCGACAGGAATTTGATACCTTGACTCTTTCGCAGGTAAGCTTGTTCTTCTGTGAGATTTCCTTCTTCGTTTGCGTGGATGACCGATTGATGCTATGTGGATGTAGATCACATGGAGGCCCTTTGGAGATAGGCCTCACGCTGCTAGGCCAATTGTAGCATATCTGATCCGTACTTCCTTGCCCGAGTGGAGCTGATATACCTGGACCACGTCGAGTGGTACCTTGGTGAGAGAGTGTTACGGCAGTTTGGGATTGATCAGCCATCTGATCCACCACCCCAATCCTTCCATACATCGCGGACGGGTGGAGCTACTAGATATAGCTTACTGGACACTTTCAGAGATCATATTAGGCAGTTCAATGCTGGAGGGGACTTTTTCGAGATGCATTTGACCGACCACGAGGACTATGTTGAATGGTATGCCTCAGTGTCCACAGGACCGATCCTTCCTCCACACATGAGGATAAGGTCGAACTACGCAATCAGGGGAGGTCATGCTGCTTCATGGATTGCTAAGCACGAGACTTCTTTAAGTATTTTCTTCTTGTATGGATGGCTTATAAATGCTTGTAGGACTCCTTGTTTTAGAGTACCCATGTTGTTCTTGTAGATTGCTGAGTCACCACGGCGAGCTTTCTTAAATCCTTACTTCAGGATCGTATCAGAGAGCTCGAGACCCAGTTGAGGAGCTGAGCTCTCTCTTAAGTGGACTTGAAAACTACTACAGTTACAGTGGTACACTCCTCAGATCAAAGATATAGGGACCACCATGCTCGTCCACTTTCTTGATAAATGACTCGATATATTTTATCTTCCTTGCCACTGAGACTGAGACATATCAAAAAGATCTATTACTAAAAAGAAATTGGGATCATCCCGTGGTTACCGGATGATGGGAATAACAAAGCAGAAATTAGGAAATGAGCACAAAATAAATGTCAATAAATTCATTCTCTCATTATTCATTGTTTCCGGGTCTTTTCGTTGCATTCACTTACAACAAGAAACAACCACCAGCGTTTGGTATAGCACCTGCATTTTGGTGCATTCTTCTTCCTTTTTTTGGTCTTTCGTTTCGTCATATTCCTAATAAATTATCCAATTATAACGTATTAACTACTAATGCACCTTTCTTTTATCAAATCTCAGGGACATGGTCTAATCATGAGGGTAGTATTTTATCATGGTGTTGGATCCCATGTTTTTTTATGGATTCTCTTTGTTATCGGGGGTCAACCCCAAAAGAAATAATATCTTAAAGCGAGGATGCTATAGAGAAACTTTTTCCTTTTTTTCCTTTGTCTCGAACTTAGTGAGTGCGCTACTGACAACACGACCTATGCTTCTCGCTTGCTTTGGTTTTTCCATCATCAATCCACAACAAATCGAATGAAAGCGCTTCGAGTTTCTTTTTGATTCAAACCCTTGTTCCGCTCTCTGCTCGCCGCTACTAACGGGGTCTCGGTTGATTTTTCTTTCCTTTAGCTACTAAGATGTTTTCAGTTCGCTAAGTTTGAAAAAGTCCAAAGAGCGCAGACTAGCCACGGAGCTTGGATACGGTTTCCCGATCGGAGATCCATGGATCACTGAACGCTCTCTCTCCCCATGGCCTTTCGCCTCTGAAAGCGTCCTTCCTTCTCAATGCCCGGGCATCCATCCAATGCATGATTTTCGATAGCTTTCACATTTGCGGTAGACTGAACACCCACCCTAATCTCGATTTGACACAGACTTTCTTTCCACCTCTATTCCTGACTTGAATGGCTTTCCTTTGTTTGATACGAAATCGTAACTTTTCCAAGCAAGATAGAACAGAAGCTTGATTTTGATACGAAAATCAAGACAGTTTGTTTTTGTGTGACGTCACAGCTCTGTCTTGATGGTACCATGAAAGACCTGAGAAAGGTGGCTTATAACGAATCTTTCTCTAAACACTGCCTTCATACGAGACATGTTGGTTGTAGCGACCTGCATACAGGCCTCTCTTGCAGTCTTACCTGACCTCCTCTCTGACAGTTGATACCGAGAAAATCTCTCATCAAGTCAAACGAGGGTCGGATCTAGCTTTGGAAAACCTCCGGTTCCTTAATGCAATATGGGATTTTCACTGAAGGATCTTTCACCCGATAAGGGGACACCTCCTTAACGAGAGGTGTGACCGGTCTCTGTTTTAAGGGGGGAATTTGAGCTACTTCCCGCACTAAGGAATGATCCGTATGGAGCCAGCATCGTTGAGTCTATGACATAGCCGGTATCAGTATTCCCAGCCGTCCACGGTCTTTAGTGTTGTGTCCTGCTCGTTCGAGTTAAAAATCTTTCTGTTAACCAGGCAGCCGTAGACAACCCATGCCTTCGTCTGTGTACTCGGAATAGCTTCCCACTTATTGTTTCAAACAATGTCTTGATTACGCTTCTCTTTAAGAATTTTTTTATAGAAAGAAGAGCTCTCTTTCATTTTCTCTTTTCATAAGAAAGCTGATTCACTCTCTCGGCCATGCGAATAAGGTAGCCAAGATAACAAAGTAGATCTCTCCCAGTAGCGCCTTCTTAGGCCAGTCACCGGGGTTGAAGCAACTTGCTACTTCTATCGCTTGAAAGTTCAAAGTTCGGAGTTCGATATAGTCATCAGTCCTACTAGCTTGAAAGAGGACGAGTCTTTCTCTTTCTATGAGGTCTTAGAAAGAGTGATAGACCCAGTCAACGGGAGTGAGACCATTCTCCAAAGCTATGTCAAGTGAGTTCCCGCAGATGTATGGCAAAGAGCGGAATCCATTCTATGCTTTTTAGCTCAAATGGGTTTCCACAAGCAAGGTCTTCCAGCTGTCCTAGCGTTACTGTCTCAAGTGAGTGAGACAACATGGATATCTGATGCTTTAATCTTCAAGAACACGAACTTGAACCACACGCCGTCAGTAGAGTGACTCCCTTTGCTTCCACCATTCCGTAGGGAAATCGGGGATCCAGGAAAAGACATTACGGATTCTGAATGGTAGGCACATAGAGCAGAAAGATGGGATAGAAAGATGCCCATCCTGCTGGACTTGCTGCATTTCCATCTGTTTGAGAACATAGTGGTGGATCTCTCATCTGTGCGATCATCATCTCTTTCCCTTATAAGCACTACTTCTACTGGCGAATGGAAAACAGACTTTTTAAGGAGGGTGGTGTTATAGCTGAATTTGGTATTGACCTCTCTAATTCTCTGATGAGAAAAGTTCTAACTGATGGTACTCTTCTGACATGACACACAAGGGTTCCATATGCATTTTTTTGGTTCAGTTAGTAAAGTCTAGCAAGCAAACCAATGGAAGGCCCCCTCTCGATTCTGACCGGAAGGAAGCTATGACCCAGTCTGGATTTCATTCTACGGTCTTGCATTGTAAACAGAGATTCTTGATTTTGTATAAAAGTGACCAGATGATGGAAGCGAGACTCGTCGTGCAGACCTTGAATCCGCGGATCTCGATAGACTCGATGGTTCGTACTAGTAGCTTGTATTAAATACCATATTCCTTAGACTATATCCTTGCTCCTCGGACATTAAAGGCGGTGCCTATCTTTGCTCTCATTCAAGGAAGTATCGGCCACTTTTAGTCCCATCTATTATGAAAAAGACTTAACTTAAAAAAGTAGCTCATGGGCCGAGTCCCGCTAACCGAAAGAGGCATTATTTTTTATTTTTGAATGCTTTTCAATGAACTAACGCTTTTTAACTAGTGGTTATCTTTCTCTTCACAGGTACTTTCAGCTTGTGCGTCTTTGCTTCTTGTAACAAAAAAAGTAACTCTCGCTTAGCGAGAAGGAAAGTGGGAGAGATCACTAACTCTTGTCTATAGCTCCTATAGGACCAATAAAGTATAATTATGGACTTTCCCTAGTAAGGTAAGATAATGACAATTGTGATCTCTTCCAAGATCCTTGCCTTTTCGCATCTCGAAAGAAAAATCTCCTGTTATGTTAAAAGGTTACTTATATTAATATTTTTTTTTACATTTAAGTTGAGAAAATCACATTCTCTCCCAGTGAATTGATTGAAGTATGAAAGTATTCTCCGCTATAGACATCACGAGGGAGTAAGGACAAAGCAAGAGATCGGGAAAGAAGATAGAAAGTCGGATAGGTCGATAGGGGTTGTAGCTAAGAGCAAGTCATTTCTTACCTTTACTATTAGGATATCAAAAGATGAATCTTCCTCATTTCCTATTTCGATGCGAATAACTCGGTGTTAGCGACAAATCCGCTGCAAGAATACACTGCTCGGAATAGAAAACATGAGAATCTGCTGTTATTAGCTTAGGAATTCTTATTAATAATAATACTAGCTTTTTGTACCAACAAAATACTATTTTACTACTTTTTTTTACTTTACTAAAAATAAGAAAAAAAAAAAATTTGCCCAACGCCAAAGGAACTAATGCCGCTGATAGGAAATACATAGACCGTACGCCCACTTACCACTCTACCACTTCAATTCAATGACGGACTTCACCTACGTTTCCCCATTCTACCTACCGAAGACTTTACTTACGAACATTTACCCCTTGACTTAACCTCTTGTCCGAGTACAGTTCTTAAAAATCAAATAAAACAACATAAATACTAAACCTGGAGAGGAGACCATTGACCAATCTCCGTCCATTATCCCTTTCCTTTTTTATATACCTAAGATTATCTCCATTACTAATCTTTTGGGCACCTTAGTGTTTCTAACTATCCACTAATTTGTTATTGATCCCTGGTATGGTAATACATACAAGACAGTAGTAGAAACTCCATACAGTTGATCTTTTTGTGCCCGCTTCAAGATATGATAACTAATCAAAGAATCTAATCTTGGGGTAAACTGTTTACACTGCTTATCTTATGTTTACTTCCATTTTATTCTTGTACATAGGGAATGAGATTTTTTTGTCTTCTTACTGCGAATTTAGAGGCTGTTTTTCTTTCACTCATATAACTATCTGGTTTAACTCATCAATCCGAATGATAAATAAAAAGGGGAATATCTATTTAATACGTTCAAGCTCTTTTCTTTATTTCGAGTAGAGAAGGAAAAAGTTCATGTTCCAACGAATCGCACGTAGAGATATTGATAACACACACATAGAGTTAATGCCTGTAAGTGTAGCATTAGGCATGTCTCATTCATTCCCTACATGCCGGAGCGGGGGCTTATTGAAAGGGGGAGTGATGTCGAGACAACCAATCTCTCTCCCACGGATGGGATGGAAGCCCCTAACACAAGAAAGAGTCGTTCATTCTTGTGTGTTTTGTTTGCTCATTGCCACCTACTCATGCTTGCAAAAACAATTCCCTTGCCTACCAGACTTGTCTAAAAGAAGAAAAGATACATGAGCCACTATTTCTCTTATATACACTATTTTAAGATAGTGATTTGAATTCCTATCCCCTGCCTATGTGCTTCCCTTTACTACCTGTCCTTACCTGCCTGCCTTGAACTACTACACTTGCGTATACCTCTAAAGGGATAAGTATGAGAAGCAACCAACATAGTCGTTTAAAGAAAGACTGCAGGATCCCCAATAGGACTCCAAGGAGCCACTGAGAGGTGGGGGGCAACTTTAGGTAAAATGAGAAAAGTTGAAGTATTTCGAATGATCCTCTGCTACCCCCAGACCTTGCAGAATATGGGGATAAGTATGCTGCCTCCACATTTCTAAAGTCTCTTGAGCTCATCAAGCGTATCCCCTCCTACAGATAAATGTTATATGGGACATTGATAGACTCCATTGATAGGCCTTATGGGATGAGTTCATCTCTATGTTTGGTGAAAAAGGGTCTTGATAAATTAAAAGCGCTAAGCATGAAAGATAGACTTTGGCACGAACTCGAAGAACCATCGGTTGTCCGAGAGGACATACTACAACTTATGGTTTTAGGGGCATTACCCTTACCGCAGACAAAGAGATGTCGAGGCGGCGTCTTCCTAGTAATTTCATTCTATCATTGCATTTTTTCCTCCCTGATCCAAAAATCTAACCTCAGCAGCTGTTAGTCCCTTTTTTCCGGGTAATATTGTATTTTATTCGCCTTTGATTTCCGAGAAAAGAAAGAAAGCAGCAAGCCAGCTAGCCCCCCGACAACTAGAGCGTAAGCAGACGCAGCAATAAAAACTAGACTAGATAGGCTAGCTCAAAACGTCGAGGTGATAGCTTGAGGCTTAGCCCGCCTAATCTGACTGAGTTGTATGTAGGATAAGCGGGAAGGCTCAATAGAACGGGATCCTCACGTCCACAATGGAGCTTCGCCTTGACTACAAAGTTTAGGTTGCTTCACTCACGCGGCTTTGCGTTATGGATGCAGAATAGTTGGATGGAGTCTCGCTCAGTCAATTAGTCTAGCCTCCCTTCCGAGTCAGATTTTTTCCGGAATTCTTTCTTGTCAAGTTAAAATGGAGATTCAAAAATGGTTGGAACTCTTTTATTTGAACACGACGTTTTTTGGGGAGTCGGCATCCATTATGTGGAAGTTGGGTCACATCGTGGATGTACATAATTTGAGATTGATCTCCTACTCCTTCACCTCGAAAACCTTCTCTCCAGCTCAAGATCACTTTATTCTTTTTCCTGAAATAAGTAGATCCTTTCACTTTCATGACAACTGACTTCAAACCCATCTTTCTGGCGGATCGCCCGACATGTTCCGCAGTTGCTTCAGCAGCATACCGAGAAAGACGAGACCGCCCTTTTCTTTCCTCCAAACAACCTGCGGAGGCCCCAGTCTTCTTATTCCCCCTAGCATCTGTCACGGTCACAAAGGTCTTATTTTTTATCAGTAAGACATGGACAAAATCTGTGTTCTTTTTCCGTGAACATTGCTCATCTTCCTCCGAGATGCTCTGTACGAAGTTCATGGATTTGAAACTGCCCGCACCCGCAAGCCCAAGCCTCTCAGTCTCGGCCCTTGCCAGGACAATAAGACAATAGGTCTCATGGGCCAAGCCAGCTATCAGGCAGTGAGTGGGAATCAATCCAGAAAGAGAGAAGGTCTAGTGCTCTCAGCAAAGTACTATATTTCTTCGCTTCAAAATGGGCTTTCGAAGTTCTTGCCTTCTTTTGTTCTGCTCTAGTTCTGCTGAGTGGATCGGGTAGAAGGTCTAATGGATGAATCCTACAAGAAGAGGGAAGAGCTATCATGCTGTAGTGGATAAACTCGGTTTGTAGGGACTGAAGTGCTAGAGGCTCGAATGTGGCTCAGTCGATTGTCCGGATGATGTGGGACTCCTGGGTTCTTGAGGAAAGCTCTTCAAGTTGCTAGTTCTTCTACTCTTGAGACAAGTGCTCTTAGCTTCCGATAGTTAGTTTACGCCTTCTTTCCTTAGTCCGAAGAATTCCAAGGCTTTGCTTGACTCGCATTCATTCTCTACAGAGTACTCTTTTTTTGAGCTTTGAATCTCTTGCTTGAACTTTCGAATGAAAAAAACAAAGAAAAGCAAGGAGAAGAAGAACAAGGACAGCCTTTCCGCAGCAAAGGTCGTGAGACCCGAAGAAAGAAAGCTTAAGTCGAGTAAGTACCCTTGGTGGGTATGTACTTTACTGGCGATACCAAGCTTTGGTGGAGAACTCGGTAGGCCGATGATGCTCGGACTGGTTAGACAACCTTCGGCTCATGGGATGAGTTTCTGAAGGTATTATGCGATTGCCTGAAGATGGAAAAGCTGGCTGCATTGGTGATAAGTGCTTGGGTAGACATATTTTTATATATGTTTTACATGCATTGAGCATCATTTTTTTACTGTGGTTTATGTCTCATATTGTGTATTTGGTGTTCTTTTTATGCATATAGGTTGTGAATGCCTTGAAGAGTAAAAAGGAAGCAAAGATAGGCTATAAAGACACAATGTTGGGAGTTCTTGTTTAATTCAAGGACCAAGACACGAGAGGAGTTCATAAACGTGGAGATGTGTGCCGACTTCCAAGAAGATTCAAGTCAATTCACTAGTTGGAAGGGCACAGAGGCAGCCACATCTTCATGTTCCTTCTCTTTTTGAAGATTGCAAGACCTCTCAAAAGATACGTCGATGAAGAAAAGTTTTTATAGCCTACCACATGGACGTGTGCCCGGACATGTGGCCTCAAGAGAAGAGTATTTGGATCGCGTTTTTGTGAAAAAGTATTGTAGCAATTTTCACTGTAGCATCGTAGCAAAAGTTACTTGCTCACGCGCCCAGCGTGAAATTTCTGCACCCACGCGCCGCGTGGAAAATCCACACGGGCGCGTGAGGGCACGTGACAGGCGTGATTTTTGGGCTTTAAATAGGCCGTTTGCCCTATTTTTGGAGGAGACTTTTGGCGAGTGTTTTGGCGAGCACTTTGAAGGCAAGGCGGCTAGGGTTTTGGAGGAGGTCTTTGGCGATATTGGGGGGCGTCCATCACCAACTTTGATCGATCTTCTCTCCGTCATAGCAAAGAGGGAGCCTTCGGCGACCTAGCTTCGGAGAAGGATTCTTCAAGACGTTGGGCGACCCATCAAGGCCATCATCACGAATTTAAGGGGGTTTTTACTTCATGGCTTTCATTGCTTTTTCATTGTAATAATCATTGTTTTGTAACTTGCTCCATGGAGGGCTAAACCTTAGTAGGTATTTGGGCATGTGAACCCTAGGATTTATGTTTTTTTGTAATGATTTGCTTTATGTTTCTATTAATTCGAGTTGATTTGAGTTTTTAACCTTGTATTCCCATTGCTTGCTTGTTTAATTAATCCTTGACGTTGATTGGATTTGCATGATTTGTTACTTTGATGTGAGAGAGGTCTCCATTAGAGTTAGTGGAGTGTCCCCTCTCCCTTCCAATTGAGTGTTTCCTATCTCCGTATTCCCTAAACTCTATGCAACCATATTTGGTGTGAGGCGTGAGATTGAGAGATTTCTCCCCCGGGACCTTGTAGGGGGTTAGAGATCCTTCGCCTAGAATTAGGGTTGGATCTATCCTTAGGAATCGGTTTCACTCTTAGGTGTCCCTACAGCGTATTGCGGTCATATAGGGTGTGAGGTGTTGAGATTAAGTGATTTCTCCACCGGGACCTTGTAGGGGACTAGTACCGGTGGCTTGGAGGCAAGAACCTGTTGTTCTTGGATTACCTCGACTCATTAGACTCGATTTAGAAGCATTTAGTGAATCGTGAGCTTCATGTTAGATCCTAGGGGGAGCATTGCCCGGATACCTCATCTTTATTGATTAGGATCTCCTTTACTCGTTTTCTTGCTCTCTTGCTTACTTATTAATTCGCAATTAGTTCATTTCATCATATCCATTGATTTCAACTAGATAACTAAGAATTGGTTAATACTAATACTTCCGTTCCCTGTGGATTCGACTACCCACTCACCGAGGTAATTATTACTTTGACACCCTTGCACTTGCTGTACATACACGCATATTCGGACGTGTCACTTTTTTGGCACCGTTGCCGCGGAACGGGATATTAGGAACGCTAGGACATGGTTACTTTAGTCTTTCACATTTTCATTTTCTATTTCCACTTCACTTATCTCTTCCGCCATTCTTATTGTTTCTTTTCATTGATTTCAGCTACAGGTTATGACCCGAGGGAACCCTTCGACATTGGTTGAAGAGGATCCTAAAATTGAGTGAAGAATTCGTAGAAAGGGCAAGGAACCTATGCAAGAACAGAATTATTCAGCTGAAATAGAGGTTGAAGAATCTGAGAATATGGCAGAACAAGGGGGCAACCAAGAACACTCTCAGATTTTGCTAGGCCTACAATTCGTGGGACACAATCGAGCATTGTTAGGCCACTGGTGGCAGCCCAGAATTTTGAGTTAAAGCCGGGTTTCATTCAAATGGTTCAACAGTCCGCACAATTTAATGGGTTATCGGATGAAGACCCAAACAATCATATTGAAAATTTCCTTGAAGTTTGCGATATGTTGAAGATCAATGGGGTCTCGGATGATGCAATCCGTTTGAGGGCTTTTCCATTCTCATTAAAGGGGAGAGCCAAACAATGGCTTCATTCATTGCCAAGAGCCTCGATTACAACATGGAATGAAATGGCCGAGGCTTTCCTTGCAAGGTATTTTCCTCCGGGGAAATTGGCAAAACTTCGCAATGAGATATCATCATTTGTTCAAATGGAGCTTGAATCTTTATTTGAGACTTGGGAACAATTCAAGGACCTCTTGCGGAAGTGTCCACAACATGGGTTCCCCGAGTGGATGGTTATTCAATCATCTTACAATGGGTTGAACTCGAGTAGCAAACAACTTCTTGATGCCGCCGCAGGAGGAACATTGGGAAACAAGACTCGCGAAGAAGCCCGACAGTTAATTGAAGAAATGGGTTTGAATAGCTACCAATGGAATGTAAGAAACAAGAAGAAAGTGGTCGGACTCCATGAGATCGACGCGGTTACATCCTTGGCAGCCCAAGTAGAAGCACTGACCAAGAAATTGGACACTTTGACTTCATTAAGGGTAGCCGCAATCACAAATTATGATGGTTGTGGGGGCTCACATATGCCGTCGGATTGCCCTATCTCGATTACAACTTTAGCCCCAAGTGAACAAGTAGATTTTGTGGGCAATTCCGTAAGAGGACAAGGTAATCCGTATAGCAACACTTACAACCAAGGGTGGAGAAACCACCCAAATCTCTCGTGGGGCAATCAAGGGCAGCAAAAGACCACTACCCCACCCGGATTTCAGCAAACACCTTTGATTCCAAAGAGAATTTCAGAATTAGAAAGGGTTTTATCAAAGTTTATTCAATTAACCGACACAAGGTTCCAAAACATAGAAGCAACACTCCGCAATCATACCGCTTCTTTACATAATTTGGAGAATCAAGTTGGACAAATAGCAAAGTCATTGGCGGAGAGACCTTTAGGGAGCCTACCAAGTAACCCATAGACTAACACAAGGGAGCAAGTGAAGGCGATCACTTTGAGAAGTGGTCGAGAACTCCAAGAAGAGCTCACTACTGAGAAAAATTCTGAAATTCTTCAAGCTAAAACCCCCACTGGGAAGATTGCTGAATTTCCTCAGAAACTGCCAAATGATAAGGTGCAAGATAACGAGAAGCGACTAGCTGCGTCACTCCCTTCATATACTCCAAGGATCCCTTATCCGGCGCGTTTGAAGAAAGACCAAGCTGATGCGCAAAATAGGAAATTTCTGCATCTATTCAAATAGTTACACATTAACATTCCCTTTGTAGAGGCGTTATCTCAAATGCCTCATTATGCAAAGTTCTTGAAGGACCTCTTGACCAACAAGAGGAAGATGGAGGAAAGTGTAGTTGTGGTGTTAGAAGGGAATTGTTCGGCAATGCTTCAAAAAAATCTGCCAAACAAAATGAAAGATCCGGGATGCTTTATCATACCTTGTGCAATCGGAGGTTTGGGGGAAGAAAAAGCTTTAGCCGATTCGGGAGCTAGTATTAATGTCATGCCGTACACTTTTGTTTTCAGAAATTGGGGTTAGGAGAGCCATGGCCAACCCGCATGACTTTACAGCTGGCCGATCACTCTGTTCATCATCCTCGAGGTATAATTGAAGATGTTTTGGTAAAGGTTGACAAGTATATTTTTCCTGCAGATTTTGTTGTGTTAGATGTCGATGAAGATGCGGAGGTTCCATTAATTTTAGGAAGACCCTTTTTGAGAACCTCCAAAGCTCTCATTGACATGGATGGAGGCGAGATGACATTACGCATTGGAGAAGAAAAAGATCACATACCGTCTCGCCAAGCAATGAAGCACTCTCTTGACTTTGATGATACTTGTTATTTTTTTGATGTCAATGATGAGATTTCTGATGAGTACCTGTAGGAATTTCTCAATCCAGATCCATATGAGGTGTGGCCGGACATTGATGAGGAGGACATAACCAACTGTGCAAAACAAGTCCTTAATGAACAACCTCAAGGAGGATT
Organism: Dioscorea cayenensis subsp. rotundata; assembly: GCF_009730915.1. Taxonomy (NCBI): domain Eukaryota; kingdom Viridiplantae; phylum Streptophyta; class Magnoliopsida; order Dioscoreales; family Dioscoreaceae; genus Dioscorea; species Dioscorea cayenensis. The sequence continues at coordinate 14,278,014 of NC_052479.1, forward strand.
TTTTTGAAACAGATTTTTTTCACCAAGTCAAGAGGTCGAGACGTCGCCACTCGAAAAGTATTCTACCACACTTGAGGACAAGCACACAAAGGAAGAGCGCGACACTCCCTCATTCGGTAACATAGTCAAAAATTTCTCCTTGAGTATGAAGAATTTTAAACTCAAAATTTAAATTCTGCAGAAAGAAATTCATGAGTGTGTATCTTGATTAATTTTGTTGACCGTTGGTGTTTTCGTGGAATTTTTTTTTCGGTGATTTGAATTGTTGTTTATGTGAATAACATGGTTTAGGGTGAATTTGATGTTTAATGTTGAAAAATTGGTATTAATTTGGAGTTTCGGGCACTCTATGGACTGTCTGCAGAAATTTTGCAGTCCGCATGGCCGCGTGTAATTTTCACGCGGTCGTGTACAATACCCATGCGGGGGTGTGGAAAATCCACACCGCCATGTGCCTATAAAAATATGAAGGAGCACTATTCATCATCTTCTATTTTTCAAAAGAACCCTTTCATCTTCCCCTTCCACTCCTAGAAAACTCAATTTTTTTAATCTCTAAAACCAATTGTTTTTCAACTCTTTGGAGGATTAGAGGTAATTTGCCGGAGTTTACACCAAGTTTCTTCTCCGATTAGCTCCGTAAGCCTTCACTCTCTTTTCCCCTTTTCCATGTTTTTTTCAAGGTCATTTTTCATGGAGTTTTTCTTGGTATTTTTGATGATAGTTCTCATAGGGAATCATGCTAGAAACTTGTTCAATGTATGAGAATGATTTTTTGTGAAGCATAGGAGCCCAACTCCGTGAAAACTCCGAGTCCGGCGGCCATGCGGTCGCGCGGCTTGCCCACGCCGACCGCTGGGCTGAATGCGCTGCCGGCCGCAAGGCCACGCGTGCGCGTGGATGGGCCACGCGGGCGCGTGAGCCCGCGGCGAGAGTCGCGACCGAGCCACGCGATCACGGCGTGGCTGGGCGCGCGCGCGGCTACTCACCGAAGCAAGCACGCGCCCACGCGGGCGCATGGCTTTCCCACATGCCCGCGTGGGCTGGAAAAAAAGGCCGATTGGCCTTGTTTTTTTCCCCAGCTCATTGCTTTCAAAAAAATAGATGTGGGAGAAGCAATCAAAACAATACTCCCCCGACTCCTAGTATTGCGTTTGATGAAGCTAATTCGCTTGGGAGTAGTGTTCCAACGGGTTGTGAAGCTCACACGGCCAAGTGCCGAAGCACCTCTACCGTGCCCATTACTAAGTCAGTTCCCAAGATGACAAGACCATCTGCACGCATACACGAGGGGATTTAGTGAAGCTCAAGAAAAACAAAAATAACTCGAGTATACAAAAGATAGAGCAATGAATACAACTCGAGACAACAAAATGAAAATAAACTCAGAAGGAAAATCCTTTTTGAGTATACAAATCCAAAATAAAATGCAGAAAGTAAAATGCAAAAAATAAGAACAAAGAAGGTAAAGACGCCTCAAGTGTCCGTGTCAATAGCTAGTACATTTGTTTCCATTGCTGGTTAAGAAGACGCTGGTGCTGCAAAATAAATGAAGATTGGCAAAGAAAAGAGAAAGAGAAACTTACCGACAGAATGAGAATGAAAGACTATAAAATGGCCGAAAAACTCAATTAACAACCCTCTAAAACGATGGTGAGAGGTCAGGATAGAGCAAGGATGTGTTCTCAAAATGTTTGAGGGTGAAAAGATAAAGAAAACCGAAAAGATTTTAAAGAAAACCTGTGGTTCTAGCATTTCTATACATCCACACAGGCGTGTCGAAACAACCCACGCCCATGTGCCCGACCCACAGGGGCAGACGCACGCCCCTGTGGACTCTCCATGCAACCGGGAAAATTTCTCTAAGACCCACGCCCGTGCGAAACTTCCACACGGGCGTGGACATTCACATTCCCAACTCACAGAGGCAAACGCACGCCCCTGTGTCTTCTTGGGATGGAGAGATCCTCTGCAGAGATTCGCACGGACGTGCGAAAATTACCGACGCCCGTGTGTGGTTCGCAAGGTCACCCAGAGGGTCGAGTCCACGCCCCTGTGTGCTCTCGGGATAAACTGTCCAACTCTGCAGGATTTCACACCCCCGTGCGGAAATTACCCACGGGCTTGTGACAGTCTCATGGTCGTTTACAGGGGCAGCCGCACGCCCCTGTGCCTTCTCCTGGATGAGCTCGCGATAGCAAATCCACAGGCGTGCGGAAATTCCACACGCCCGTGTTTTTCTCTCGGATGCCTTAGAAAATTCTCGCAGGCTCGCGAAAAATTTTTTTAATATGTTTACACACTCGAGCCACCCTAATATGTATGTTTTTACCGATGAAAAACATGAGAAATAGCTCAAACGACCAAAACTTCACCAAAACACATGAAAGCACAAGATAACACCAACGGTCCACAAGAAAAGCATAGCAATGGCATATAAGAATCCAAACACCAACACTCAAGCTCTTATTCATGCAAACACTAAACTAAAAACTAGAAAAATAGTAATTGCTTGGGTTGCCTCCCTGTTTTACGTCACTTAGCTTGACGTACCTCTTCCTTAACTTATGGGGGCTTGAAAAGAGTGTGTTCCTCCCGACTACATATTGCATAGCTACTTCCTTTAAACCAAAATCTAATTGCCGGGGTGGAATATTTGTTGGAGAGTCCAACCATCTTACCTTTGGCCTCCAAGGAAACAATTTGGGTTGGGAATTGTCCAAGCTTAGCATAGGTGGGTCATTGGATGGTTTCAATCTCCTACCCACATCTTCTCCCAACCCCAAAATCTCTTTCTTGCAATTTATGAATTGATCAATCCCAAAGAGTTGTGCTTGTTCCATTACCTTAGGATTTACTTCTTCTTGTGTATTTTCATCTTGAAAGGAACATGACACTAGCAAATCCCCTTGAAAATTTTCTCGCTCACAAGCACAATCATCATTCACACTGTCCAAAATCTCAAAATGGTACTCAGCTTCTCCCTTTTCATTTTCTACACCAATATACTCAATTTGCCCAACTTCTTCATTGTCGTTCACTACCACATCATCTCTACAAGGAACTTGAATTGCTTGCTCAAATGCTTGTTGTTCCTTGGAGAGTGTGTCAATTATCCCTCCTAATTGATGCTCAAGGTTTTTATAGGAGGCTTCATGACATCTTAGTGTGGTCTCCATATTTTGGACGTAGACATCGGATGCTTCAATGAAGTTAGCTAATACTCTTTGCAACTGAAATGCATCTTCTCCGAGTATCTCACCCTTTTGACTTTCCTCTTGAGGGGTTTCCCAATATTGTCAATCACTATTCCACAAGAAGTTTGGGTAGCCCTTTTCAATTGGATGATATGTGTTGCAACAAGGAATGCTCGGTTGTTGTGAAGCAAAAATTCTATCAACTTTTTCACTCAGAGCTTCAACCTGCAAATATAGAGCAACGACTGGGTCAATCATCATTTAAAAATCCTTGCAAGAAAAAAAGTAATACATGACAAAAAGAAAACAAATGAGAATGATGGAAGAATAAGAAAGTGTGAAAAAAATAGTTTTTTTCTAGAACAAATCGAACGGTGATAGAGAAGAGATGTGAAATAGAATTATGGGTAAATAGCTAAGAAAAAGCAGAGTGCAAAGTATCTCTAAACGCCTATTCCCCGGCAACGGCACCAAAAACTTGACAAGGTCCCCTTGCGTATATCCCGCAAGTGCACGGGTTTGTCGAAGTAATAATCCCAGGTGAGCGGGATCGAATCCACAGGGAGTAGGGAGTAAAGACAATTAATTCGATTCTTAGCTATGTGGAGTACCAACAATGATAAGTGTGGTAATGATTCAATTCTCAGAAATTAAAAACAACAAGTAAGAGAGCAAAAGTAAGAAGGAGGCAAGGCAATCGATAAAGATGGGGTACTCGGATGATGCTTCAACTAGGATAATTGCTTCAAGTGCAAGAATTCTCTATTATGCTTCCTAATCAATGCAATGGTGAGTCGTGGAAATCCTTACATACATAGTCCCAAATCTAAGGTCAACTATGCCTAACTCTATACATGTCCCGGAGGAGAAATTGAACAATCTCAACACCTCGCACTCACATAGAGTTGCAATGAGCTCTAGGGATTCCAAGTGATAAATCTCTTCCTAGATTTAGACCTAACCCTTTGGTCCAGTGGAAGGTCCCTAGCCACAATTAAGCCCCTAGATACTAAGATCATCTCAACGCTTCACTCCATTGCACGCGCAACTAGGCCCCAGCGGAAGTGCATCCCTTAGACCATTCACTCTATTATGGCCGCAAAGAACTCGAGGAACGGAGGTAGAATCTATCATGTCAGAGGCGAAAGGGGACGCTCATGTACCTCTCGACTCACCCTCTCAACCCTCTCCAACCTAGCTTTGTCTAACGCTCGTGGTGTGTCACTCACTCATAAGGTTACCAACAAGAACTCTCAATCCTAGTGTCACTCTAGGGAAATGTTCATACAATCAAGCATTCAAGGTTGGAACTCACAATAAACATCAATTTATTGAAAGCATAATAAAGAAGTTCGATGAAGCGAATATATCCTAGGGTTCACAATCACCCAAGTACCCACTAGGGGTTTAGCTCTCCATGGAGCTAAGTACAATCAAAGAAATCGAATGTAAAAGCAATGAATCCATAAAGAAACCCCCTCGATGGTCGTGTCAATGGTCTTGTGGAAAGTCCCTTACTCGTCGTCCAAGGATTCCTTCGTCCGGTATAGGATATGCCTCGATCGAAGCTCCCCTACCAACCTTCTTCCTAATGGAATCACGATGTCGAAGCCGTAGAACCTCCCCAAAACCTTGGCCAATTCCCCTTGAAACCCTAGTTGAAGCCCTCTCGCATGTTGGGGAAAAGATGGAGAAAAGAATCGTCGAAATCGGGGCTGAAATCGGCTTTTAAATAGGGCTGGAATCGGGTGACTACATGGGCGTGTATGATGTCACACGCCCCTTTGGAATTTCCACACGGGCGTGGATAGTTTCCACATACCCGTGGATTCTCCGAAACCCGCTCATTTTCGGCCTACCGTGAGCAAAGAATCGCCAAAAAAATACTCCCGAATCCACTTTTCATCGAGGTAACATAAACGGGCACACGCTTTATGCCGTGGATCGCTTTTGCTTCTTCAATGACGGATAAGTTGATGGAGATCTTGTTCTATGTGCATAAGTCGAATGCTTGAGTGTGATTGCCCTTGTACCCTCCAAATGGTTGTGCAAACTCAAATACGGGAGGTTGGCACACACTCTAGCATCTCGCACCCGACTTATATCTTCGCGTTTGAACCTTAGCAAGATTTTCACCAAAATCGGTGCATTGTGATCCACATTGGCTTCTTTTCCTTCATAATTGGTTTCACAACCTTACCCTGCATAAAAGTAACATAAAAACACACATATTAATGTAAAAACCCGAGAAAAGTAATGCTCAACATAAGGAAAGAATGCTTCGCATTCATATCACACAAGCACTTATCAACTGTTCATATTTTGTTCATTTTTAAGGAATACAAAGTATCATATTAATGATAATAATATATTTGCTATCATGACAGTCGAACCTTAAAGGATAGACATAGATTGACCCACTACTACTAACCGGACAGTGGAGAGACCGGAGAGATATTGATTGACCTACTAATACTAACCAGAGAGACTTGGTTCCATCACACATCACGGACTCGGACAGATAAGCATTGGTCAATGCCCAGAAAGCTACCAACCATCAAAGCATTAACCGTTAAGCCTGATGGGGAAGTAGCACTAATTGCATTCCATTTGCCTCTAAAGGTGCTTAGAACGAGAAGGTAGCACCCTAAACTAAACTGACTTCCCCTCTTCCGCATCAAACAAAGAAAGGGAAGGAAAGTAAATAGTCCCAGAGCGTATTCTTTCAAAGAGCGCATTCCTCCTAACACCCCCTTCATGTGCAGCCTACTTTGTAACAAGAGCATTCAAGACTGTACCTCTTTTTCCTGGCCTGTTGAGACATACAGTTCCCACAGAAGATCAAGTTAGTGAGCCGTGTGATGGGAAACCCTCCCGCACAGTTTAGAGAGCACTGAAGATGAATAAGAGGTTTACCACCACATCATTGCAACGGAAGCTCACTCGATTCACAGATTGGTCCGACTCGTAATTCCCTTCTGACACTGTGTTCGATAGCCAGACTGTAGTGATGTTAATTATGGTTACATCCATAAGTATCTTGGTCCATCTGTATTCCATTTCATATATGTCCGAGGATCCGCATAGCCCTCGATTTATGTGTTATTATCCATTCCTACTTTTTTTATGCCAATGTTGGTGACTGGAAATAACTTTCTTCAATTATTCCTAGGATTGGGAGGGAGTAGGTCTTGCTTCATATTTGTTAATTCATTTCTGGCTCACATGACTTCAGGCAGATAAAGCAGGTACAAAAGCTATGCCTGTCAATAGAGTAGGTGATTTTGGATTAGCTCCTGGGATTTCGGGTCGTTTTACTCTTTTTCAAACAGTTGACTTTTTAACCATTTTTGCTTGTGCTAGTGCCCCCCAAAATTCTTGTCTCTCAGATCTAGGTTTTGGCTTGAAGCTTGGAAGGGCAAGAAGATCGGAGAGCTCCAACCAAAGAGTGAAGGAGGAGTCTAAACTTGACTTTAAGAATTTCGAGTCTGATTGGATAAGAGGATTAATTTAATAGAATTCCAACTAAACCCCTTTTTCTTTTTTTTCCTAACTCGATCTGGAGCCTATGAGAATGATGAACTCTTCCTTGCATTTTTTTTTCCAGGCGGCCTCGAAGAGGGTGGCTTTGCCCATGCAGGAAGGGTGGGAGAAGGGAAGAGTGGAGCTCCAACCTCCATGCCTAGCCATAACCTAAGTGCTGGTTCTATCCCGGACAAGCAAAGCTGGGGAACCCAAGTGGGAAGAGGGAAAGAAAGATCAGGTAAAGAAGTGGGGTAGAGGAATTGGTTGACTCATCGTGCTCATGACCCGAAGACTGCAGGGTTCGAATCCTCGTCCCCGCCTAATCACGCCGATGCTGGGGAGGTTCGCTTTTGTCTCGATCTTGAATAACTTTGGGCTCCAGAATGTCTTCCCGGGCTAAGTCACTCCCCGGAAAGCAGGCAATAGGCTATACGTGGTCTCTTGATCACAGTCCGACCTGCTCTTGCCTGTCTGCAATATATATACTATAGTTTATGCTATGTACTAACCTTGTTCGTAGTGTCCAAAAGGGCCTAATCAAAATTCCCAGTCATAGTCACTTACCTTATCAAGGAAGGAGGCACCACTCCCATCCCTTCTTAGCTTCCCTTTCTTTTGTCTTAAACAATATTCATTGCCTTCTAGGGAAATAAATGGGGGCGTAATAAGGGGTAACCCTAAACCTTGGCTCTTATCTTAGACTATGCCCTATGCCGCCTAACGACTGCATTCATTCCTACTCCTGCTACTATGAATGCTACTGCTATGACAACTAGTCCTACTGAGACCTTTTCTGGCACAAGCCCTTCCAACAGTGCATTCGATGCCATCTCCTTATACACTGCTTTCCAGCCTAATCCTGCTTATTCCGATTCTATCTAATATAAGTGTTAGATTTTTTATTCAATAGATTCATATGGAGAGGGCATTCGATACATCCACCGTCACTTCTTCTTAGACCATTCGTGTCTGGCTCACTTCCTTTAAGATGCCGATGGTACCTAGAGAAGAGACTTTCAATCCCCTCGAGTTCTGTTCTATTAGTTAGTGGAATCCCAAAAGTGGAAGAAGCGAAATGGTAAAGGTCCCTTCCCTCAGTTACTTCCTTGCCTTCCCTTACCCATGGTTTTTTAAGAAATGAATAATTTCGTTTGTTTGAATGTGTGTATTCTTAGGACAGATAATGCAAAAGAGTATTTTCAAAGTTAGTTTAAGGAAGACCTTGTAGAGCATGGAAGACTTCACCAATCCTCTTCTCTCCATACAAAAAAACCTTAAAGGACGAATAGGGATCTTCTTGAGGTAGCCCAGTCTTCATTTTTATATATGCATGTTCCTCATCTTTCTTGGGGTGATGCTGTGTTGATGGCATGCTAATTGATTAATTAATAGAATGCCTTCTACTGTGTTGATTGGTAAATCCCCACATTCCTCCTTCTGATCCTTAATTTTATGTCCCGGGTGTGTCTGCTTCGTTCATATTCTTTCTGGGTCCTGGTGGTAACAAATTATATCCCCGTGCAATGCAATTAAGTGCGTCTTTCTTGGATACTTCTCGGACTCAGAAAGGGTATCGATGTTCTACCCGCAAGAAGTTCATATCTCTTGATGTGACTTCTTGGAAAACACTCCGTTCTTTTCGGGTGAAGGAAAAGCATTGAATGTTGATTTTCCTTCTGTCATCTCACTCATGGGGAGAATGTTGTTGAGAATGGAGAGAGTACATCTCCTCCTCTAGGGGTGAGTGAAAAGGGGCAAGTACCTATTCTTCTTCTTCTTCCTTTAAATTAAATGGTAATTCTCCAAAAAGATCAACTAAGAGCAAACCTCTCGAAGTCTACACTAGATAGAGAAAAGTACAGCCACTAATTCAAACTGCAGACCAATCGGGCTCTCACTCTTAGGATCCGTGCTCCAATTCTGAATATCCAAGTAACACATCTAATCACTAGGAATAGGAAGATTTTTTATGCATAACTGCGATGACAAGTATCACGTCGTGGGATCCCTGGATCTGTTCCTCTCCTCTACTAAGGGAGAATCATAGGATCATCGACTCTTCTTCTCTTCTGGTTGGTTAAAAAGTACACTCCCCTTCAATGCCTACAAAGACATAAGAGGATAAATTGAAGGAAGCTTGGTCTTCATTTCCTTTCATAGTAAAAGATGACAAATCACTCACCAAGTCTATCTTGTGCAGATGGGAGAACTTCTTGATGATGAGAATGATCTTTGACGTGCAAACCAAGAATCGACGGATTCGTATGTACCAAACTCCGAGGACTCATGCTGGCGGTACTAGACCATTTCTGGCTTGATGTATAGTCTATTATTCTCTAAAGTATTATACTGCTTAATCTTTTATTTGCAATCTAAGTCCTGATCCTATCAACGATCTTCTGGTAAAGTAGCTTAAAAATGAGCCTTGTTTCATTTTTTGACAGAAAAAGGATAGGAACTTAAGAGGCGGATAGAAAAGGAGGATCTCGTAGATTCCTACTTATTAGAAGGAAAAAACTTCAACTATTTATTCCGCCGATACATTAGCTTAGACTGCCACACAATGTCAAGGAATAGGCTCGTGCTCGAAAAAAGAGAGAGATGCGGAGCTGGTCGATAGGTAGGGAGAGGAAGAGAACCAGCTGAATTGACTCCCTGGATCTTATGGGAACCTAAAAAAGCTATTTTACTTTATGAGCATGAGCCCACACCCTTTGTTTGCCTAGACCAATTTATCTTATCCCTCTCTCGACGCTGACTGAGGAGGGTTAATTCAAAAAAGTTGAGTGCCTATCTCGTTCGTCAGTCTTTTACTGCGGATTGCTCAACTCAACTCGAGTTTAGATGTAAAGACGATGCTACGAGCAAGACTCAACAAGAAAATCCTCAATCTGCTGATTTCGAGGTACTTTATTTTGATAAGATTAATGGTCGTCTTGTCTTTTTTAATTTTGCTTCATCCGTTTCCCCAACTATATTTGAAAATGGATTGGTTATCCATAAATATCAAGAAAGCTTTATTTTTATTCCGCTTCTTGCTCTAAAAATTTAGAAAGACTTGTCGGAAATCGCCGGTTGGGTTGGTCCGACCAAGAAAGGCATGGGAGTGGAGAGGCGGAAGTGATGAAAGACTGGCTACCCATAAAGATCCCTCACTGCACACTTTCAATAGTTCTGTATCCAGGATCGGCAGCATGCTATAGTTATGAATAGAGTATAGAACCCAGGATGCTTGGTTACAATTCCGAATCCGCTAAACCATCTTAGTTTTTCTCAAGAGAAGCGTATGGAAAGAGATGTTGGGCGCTGCTGTACAGGCCCTTGCCCTACCGAGCTTCCGCATCGGAGCGGGAGCGGTCGCAAGAGAAACAATGCGAGTAGATGCTCTCCTATACCCCTCTGGCCTAGCTGCAGATGAAAGAAAAACCTGTCTAGCGTCTTTCCGGTCACCCCTATATGCTTCAAGCTGAGACCATACCATGACTCTACTTGCCGCATATAAATAAATGCTTAAAGTAAGTAAGCGGAGCCCGACAACTAGAGCTCATAAGAAAATTTCCCAGCCAGTCAGATCAAAGGCCTGCGTGTCTAACTTCAACTAACTGCCCAATAATTACTCTAGCAAAGTTCCCGGAAGGTCAGAAAGGAGCTTCGATCGAATAGGGTTAGGAGAATAGACTCACTCCGGATATGTAAGACAGAAATGATCGGAACTGGACAATCCAAGAGTGATACCACGAGAGGACCAATCCTCAGTGGGAGACATTTTCTTTTTTCAGGCCAAGCTAAGAGTCTGTCCATCCATTAACCAATCGATCCAGACTAGATTCGAGCCAAAGATGACACGATGACGGAACAACGGAAATTCCGCTTGGCTTGAAAGGATCACAGTCGAAGAGGTCGGCTAGATCTTCAAGGGTCAGAATTGAAGGCCAAGCAGTTCTAGGAAAAAAACCAGGGCGATAGAACAGCTATACCATCCATCAAGGAGAGAGGTGCCGGGAAGACAAGAAAGGTAGATATATAGAAGCTTGATATATCTTAGCTGATCAATCTGCTCCTATCCGCAGTGGTGCAAGAGGGAGCTTGAGAGAGAGTCCTCGAGCCAAGGGTTAGGAATGGGGTTCAAGGGGAAAGGTCATGCCCAATATACCTATAAAGATAAAGATTAAAAAAAAAAAAAGATAGAACCCATTGTCCGCTCATCGGTCTTTCGGGGAAATCAACAATTGTTCGCTCAAAAAGGCAGAGCCTCTCTAACAGCATCATGGCTTTTGAAGTACTAAGGGTATAAGGAGAAAGTATCCACGGTCTTGGTCCTCCCTCTCGGATTAGTACTGTCTAGTCCGGGACGTCTCAGCGTAGCAGTCTATCTATCCTCTCTATTTAACTTAACCGATCTTTATTTCAATCTTATCATCTATTCGTGGATGTAATGTAATAAAGCTTCTTTGGCTTTCTCTCGCCTCTGTCCATTTCTTAAGATAATAATGTTAGATTTTGTTTCCGGGCTGAGGGACCCGTGTTTACTCGGCGAACCCCGTCGAGGCGGTAAATTAAATTGAGGGTCCGCACGATCCTGAAGAAGATGCGGACTGGCGAGAGCCTTTTATATTATAGAATACCTCAGAAACGGGAGGTTGCCCGATGAAGCTCCCAATAGGGTGGAGATAAAGAGGCGCGCTGTTCGATATGCTTACATCAGCAACACCCTCTACCGGAGATCCATTGATCAGCTCTTCCTAATCTGCCTCTCGCATAAACATAAAGAAGCTCGGCAAGTCATGGAAGAGGTAGACGCCGGCGTGTGTGGTGCTCATCAGTCAGGGCCTAAACTAGAATATTTAATATTATAGTAAAGATAACAGAAATGGCTTACTACTGGCCCACCATGATTACTGACTGCATGGAATTCGCCAGGAAATGCCACATTTGCCAGCTCCATGGCGAAACTCTCCATCAACCCCAAAATACTCTGGCATCATGGCCGTTTGCAGCTTGGGGAACCGACAAACTCAGACCGATAGATCCTCCATCCTCTGCTGGTCACAAGAAAATATTGGCAGCAACAGACTCTTTCTCGCGTTGGGCCGAAGCTGTTCCGCTCAGAGAAGTCAAAGCAATAACGGTCAACAAGTTTCCTGAACAACATTAACTATCGGTTTGGGGTCCCCATCAGATCACCTCCGACAACGGGAAGTCCTTCCAGAACACCAAGGTGTGGAAGTTCGCCCATCAGTCTCATCTTTACTGGATCTACTCCACCATATACAACGCGCGACCCAATGGACTGGCGGAAGCGTTCAACAAAACCCTATCTATCTAACTTGCTGAGTAAGGTCGTCTCTAAGGGTAAGAGGGATTGGCACTGGTTTTAACAGCACTTGGCCGTTTTCTTGCAAAAACAATTATCTCTTCCACTACATTTGAAGTTAAGTAGCCATTTGCATTCGTGGCTTTGCTTAGGTTTCCCCACAGAAAGATGCTTTTTGCACCCTTAGCACTTTTTTCTCATTGAATTGGAGGCCATCCTCTGACCCTTTTTGATAGGTGAAGAAGGGCGGAGGGTAGGGAAGAGAATTGAGGCAAGGCCAAAGGGCGGAATGACCCGAGGCTGTATGGTAGGGGTCAGGTTTCACGCCCAAAAAAACGAAATGGTACTTCCTTATGTTCTTTTGTATGTGACTTGCTGTACCTTTTTTTTTCCTGACATTGTCATGATTTTTTTTTATTAGCTATCCTTCTTTTCTTGGTGATAATGCTCCGCAAGTCCTTCTTCCGGATAATAGTGTCTGAATGCGCCTTATGATTATCTTTGTTCATCCACTCCTCATGAATCCTCTGTTACTGAGAAGGAAGATCTCGCGATTCTCTTAGCTTGTGATTCTTTATCCTTGTGAAAAAAAAACCTTAAATATGTTCATTCAGGTAAGCCCTTCTCCTCACTTTCTTTTGGACATTGGAAGCTATCTTTGATGAAACTTTGTTGCATGGGAGTAAGCTTACTTTATTTTGTTTGACAGTCTATGCAGTAAATTGCTCTCTATCTTGGCCTGAACTTGCCTTGTCAACTTTACGCCAATAAAAAAATTTGTGTCAACCATGACCGTCTTCTTGATTTTTTTATATGGTTTATTTAGTTTGATGAAATACGCGTACGTGCTATAGAATTGCTGGACTCCGGTATCAAGGTAGCGGCCGATATTGGCCAAAGTTAATAATAAAAAAGGATCCGACATCGGAACTGCAGACAAGACAGACAGCACTTTTTTTAGCAATGAGTCCTGCTTTGACTGAGATTTCTTTACGGACTGCAACCTTTTTGTCTACACAATTCACGGCAAAGTAGTGATCTCTCGCTATAATATATAATATAAGAAGACTGCCTCAGCCACCTACGAAGTTATGATGGCAACTCCTGGCTTCGGGAGATGAGGTAGAACAAGGACAGACCTCAAAAAAGCCCTATAAAATAAAGAAAAAAAAGAAAGCTGCATTGCATAAAAGGCTCTTGATCAAGATGCCATGGAGACGCGATCTAAGACTCAAGCCGGCAAAGGCGTAGAGGGCTCCAATCAAGCAAGATGAATATCCCGTTGAAGAGGAAGGTTATGAAGAACTGCCGGGGCTTATCCAGAACCAGAATCATGTAGATGAATTAGGTTATGATATGGAAGAAGGGACAGAAGGAGGATCTCTCTTTCAACATTCAGCACCTCTGTGACCCAAGGTGTATGACTTATCGTATGGCCGAAGCAAGAAGGTCAGAAAGTGCCCTTCATCTAAGGAATGAGTTTGAAAGCAGCCACCGTTGGATAGATGATTTCACTGCTCAGGTTGAAAGATTGTTTATAGCAGAACAACAACTGATTTCCCTTAACAACCTCATTAACCAATCATGAACTGATCAAAGAAGCCGCTGATTTACATAGTTCCCAATGGCGAATATACGTCTCTTGCCTTCCCCTTCAACAAAGCACGTAAGTCAGTCAACAACCGGAGGCAACTCTATGGCCTGATGGGTGGGTAGGTATACATCAATCCTCCTCTCAACCCACTCCAAAGATCTTTCAGACCAACAATGGCCATTCGGATCAAAGGCATATCTAATGCAAGGATACCATAATGTGCCCTGCGACCACTGCTCCCCACAAGCATGGACAAACTGCATAAGGAACTGAAACCCGGAGAGCTCATAGCACAGGAAAGTGTGGACGGATTTCAAAGCCCGCCTTAGCAACCGGGGATCACCTTCGTTTTCTCAATTGCAGAGTTATCTGGTGTGTTGGTGAGGCCTTCCAGGTCGACTCCAATGTCATCCCTGGAATCCAGGTATGTACTGCAAAATGAGTGATTTCATAACAGTTTTAATGTCACCCATTAGCGATACACACTGGTCAATATCATTAACCGGAGTGGTGATAGATTTGAAATTTTGTCAACTTTTATAGCAAGACAGATAACTTTAGCTAATGACAAATAGCAATAAACAAGCATGTCTGATCGGTCATCCCTTTTGTAGATAGCTAATCTATGGTCTGAGACTCGTCCATGTTTATTGATACATGAGTTAAACGCCCGCAGAAATTCCATCGCCAATGGGGACACAGACGCCCAACAATCATACCAGTAAGAACAAACTCTCCCATTGCCTACTTTGATCCAAGTGTTCCTGAAAAAGACCTCCTTCCCAGCCTCTCCAAAACTGTGAACACCTTTTCAGATCAGCCCTTGAGGTATCCTAGAAAGGCCATCTAGAGTAGTATTTAGTAGTGAGGACACTCATACAAGGCAGCTGGGGCTTGGAGCAAAGTCTTTCTCACCATTTGCTTAGCAGACTAATGTTGAACACCTCCATGTTAATAACCCCTAGACATTTAAATTGTTTCAGCCTACACACCCTACCCCAATTCATTGGATTCAACCCGCTTACATCTCCAGATAAATCTGCTCCTTACTCTGTCCAAGTCTTGAACCAACAACTTTGGAAGTTTGAAGAAAGCCATGAAATGAATAGCTATGGATGAGAGCAATGAATTAGTAAAGAAGCGCAGTTGTGAACTTGATAAGTGTCTAAATGTAGGCGTTTTCATATATATATCGTATGCACTTTGCATGTATTTTGTGAGGTTTGATGCCCGTTTCGCGGTTAATCGCTCTATTATTTGCTTTGTAGGTCATATGGAAGCCATGGAGAACAAGAAGATATCATTTTGGCAAAAAAAGAGAAGAAAACAGAATTTTCATACTACCCCCATACTACCCCAAAGTATGGGGGCCATATACATCTGATAGACTGGATTGATTTGGTGTTCTGTCCGATTTCCATACTACCCAGAGATACGGGACCGTATGGAGGCCGTATGCACCCCGTATGGAACGCGAATCTAGGGTTTCGAGTGCTATACGACTCCCCATACGACCCCTATACGGCCCGTATGCCTCTGGGGTATATATACTCACTTTTAGGGCTGATTAAAGGACTTTTTGCTGGCCGACTTTTTGGGGAGATCATTTGGGAGATCTTGGGCGACCTTTGGGGAGGAGAAAGAGGGCGAGAAAGCTAGAAGATCATTGAAGCCCAAGGTCCAAGGCTATCAAGGCAAGAAGGCAACATCATTCAAAGGGGAGATCGATCACGACTTGAAGGAAGGAGAACTGCGGCTAGAGGAAGCGTCATTCGGCATTCCTTTAGCGGGGGAAGTGTCATTCGGCATATTCTCTCCTCAACCTTCACCATTTCATCTAGGGAGTGTCATACTATGTCTTTTTCATGTTTTGCTTGATTGTATGCTTTGTTATGAGATGATGACACACTAAACCCCCAAGGGCACCGGGTGTTGGTGAACCTTGGGGGGTTTTATCATGTATTTTGGATGATTACTTGTTAATTCTATGTTTGGGTATGTTTGAGATCTAATCCATTGTTTTTCATGCTAAGTGTTACACCAAGGAGAAATCCGTAGCTCTTTTTATGAATGATGCATGTAGATGTGACTTGCTCGCATGTATTAGGTCATGAATGGATTAGAAGGGATACTTGTATCATCACGGGCAGAAATCGGGTGTTTGGTAGCCCTCCATGTAGGTTTAATCCGAAGAAGAGTAGGTTTATTCCTAAGCGAGATTTCCTTGTACTTAATGCAATCGTAGGGAATGTAGATCCGGAAGAAATTCCTATCTATGTTCGTATGGGATTAGGGTTCAATCGCGAGAAATTGGGGTTGTTCTAATCTTGGAATCTCATGGTCCAATTTACCCTTGCATCTTTTAAATCATCATCCATGTTGCATGATAACCCCTCAAGGGGATCCACATCCATTTGCACTTCATTGATTCTCTTGCTTGCTTATTGCTTGCTCTCTCTGATTTGCTAGCAAATCTTGTGTTTAGTTTTTATTTGTATTTAGTAGAGTAAAATCCATCACTTAAGATCTTAGGCTAGATAATAGCTCGAGAAAGAGTAATAGGAGATCCTTAGCCCCGTGGAATACGATCCTTGTGTCTTTGCACGAGGTATTACTTTGCGATCCCGTACACTTGCGGGGAAGTGATCAAGTTTTTTTGGCGCCGTTGCTGTGGGACCATTAAGGAATTCTAGGAAACTTTTTAGATTATTACTCTAGCCATTTCATTCTTTACTCATTTGTTGTTTTTTTCTTTTCCCTTGATCTTAACTTTCTATCAATTTTTCTTGGTTGTGCAAGGTATTGTGCATGACACGTTCGAATCCATCGACCTTGATTACACCATACATGGCAAATCCGAACATCAAGTTGGATGACTATGTGTATAGATTTGACGGTTGGATTAATGGGCAAACCCAACTTCATGTTTCACAATTTCCGAATGATTGTCTAGACGCACTTTTACTATCGGGGGACCCTAGTTTAGCTTATGATGGAAGTGACTGGCACACAGTGTTTAAGACCTTTTTTTAAAGTGGTGCCCCATCACGAGAGTGGAGGAAACATGTCACTAGTCGAACTGCTTATGTTGACTACCGAGGGTCGAGATCCACTTCCATGAATCCCACTGGAGGATTGTAATCGAAATGGGCCGGATGCTAGCATTGGTGCAGGAATCCGATGTGGAGCCTCGATGATATACAGACATTAAAGCCCTGGATGTGGTACTAGATGTTGTGAGTTTGGTGTCCACGGTATCGAAAACAACTCTGATGATATTGCAGGGTCAGAACAGGGTGATGGGCTTTGGAACAGAGGGTTACTGCCATCAACCGAGGAAGCACCCGACTTGGAGTTAAAATAACTACCAGACCATGTTGAATATGCTTTTTTGGGAGAAAATTCGCAGTTTCCAGTCATCATCTCTGCAAACCTATCAACCGAGCGTAAGAATAGATTGGTGGATATGCTAAAGAGGCACAAGGGCGCGATTGCTTGGAAGATTGCGGATATAAAAGGAATAAATCCATCGGTCTGCACTCACAAAATTCTAATGACGGATGAACACAAGCCCGAGCCTTGCCCCCAAAGAAGACTCAACCCAAACATGAAGGAAGTGGTTCAGGGCAGAGATCATCAAGCTACTCGATGCGTGCATTATCTACCCGACATCGATGACGTGAGTGGGTAAGCCCCGTCCCGGTGGTACCAAAGAAGGGGGATGACTGTGATCACCAATGAAAAAAATGAGTTGATTCCAACTCGCACAACTACCGGGTGGAGAGTATGTATCGACTATAGAAAAACTAAATGACGCCACCCGAAAAGATCATTTTCCCCTACCATTCATTGACCAGATGCTAGAGCGATTAGCTGGACATTCTTACTATTGCTTTTTGGATGGGTTCTCATGTTATTTCCAAATCCCTATCGCCCCCGTAGATCAGGAAAAGACCACCTTCACGTGTCCCTTTGGCACCTTTGCTTATCGCCGCATGCCTTCGGGTTATGCAACGCCCCGGCTACCTTTCAGAGGTGCATGACGGCCGTTTTCGAGGATATGGTGGAAGATTTTATGGAGGTATTCATGGATGATTTCTCCATCTTCGGTGATTCATTTGATGTTTGCCTCAAGAACCTTGAGTTGGTCCTTATTCGATGTGAAGAGACTAATCTGGTGCTAAGTTGGGAGAAATGCCATTTTATGGTCCAAGAAGGGATAGTTTTGGGTCACAAAATCTCTAAAGATGGAATTGAGGTTGACAGGGCAAAAATCTCTACCATTGAAAAGCTACCACCTCCAAATTCTGTGAAGGCCATAAGAAGTTTTTTGGGACATGCCGGGTTTTATAGACGATTCATCAAGGATTTTTCAAAAATTGCTAGGCCCCTAACAAGGTTACTGGAAAAAGATGTCCCATTCGAGTTCAATAACGATTGCATGGCGTCCTTCACGGTGCTCAAGGAGAAGCTAATCCAAGCACCCATCATGGTCGCTCCCGATTGGGATTCCCCATTCGAATTGATGTGTGATGCGAGTGATTTTGCAGTTGGGGCTGTGCTTGGTCAGCGGAGAGACAAACATTTCCACCCAATCTACTACGCAAGCAAGACTCTAACGGTGCCAAAACTGAATTACACTACCACCGAAAAAGGAACTACTTGCCGTGGTCTTTGCCTTTGATAAATTCTCGTCATATTTGGTTCTTTCTAAGGTTGTGGTGTACACTCGATCATTCAGTGCTGAGGTACCTACTTAGCAAAATCGGATGCAAAAACCTCGCTTTGATAAGGTGGGTTTTGTTGCTCCAAGAATTTGACCTTGAGATTAAGGGATAAGCGGGGAGCGGAGAATCTCGCCGCCGATCGCTCTATCCGGTTAGAAGCCCCCGCCCGAAAACCTGTAAGAGAAAAGGACATTAATGACTCATTCCCCGAGGAGCATCTCAGATAATATTCAGTGAGCTTGAAGAGAAGGAACCACCCGGTTTGCCGATTTTTGCTAATTACTTGGTTGGTGGGGTCATCCCGAAATGGTTTACATATCAACAGAGGAAGAAATTCTTTTCTGATCTTAAACACTATATTTGGGAAGATCCATACTTATTTAGAGTGTGCTCCAATCGAGGTTGCTCAAGATGCGTCTCTAGAGCGGAGAGTCTAAGTATTTTGAAGCATTGCCACTCGAGACCAACAGTGGCCATTATGATGCAAATAGAACAACCAAAAAGATTCTTGATGCAGTGCTTCTATTGGCCATCAATATTTCAAGACACAAAAAAATTCATTCAATCCTCGTGATGTATGTCGAGGGTCGGCAACATATCTCACCGGGATGAGATGCCCCAAAATTGGAACCAAGCCTCGTGAAGTTTTTTTGATGTGTGGGGATTGATTTTATGGGACCCTTTTCCAAGCTCCCAAGGATACAAGTTTATCCTCGTGGCGCTTGATTATGTGTCTAAGTGGGTGGAGGCCCGTGCTTTGCAAAACAAATGACGCGAGGGTGGTCGTAAAAATTCTTAAAGAAATTATTTTTCCGAGTTCGGGCGCATCAGCGTGCGATCATTAGTGACAGAGGCACTCATTTATGTAATGGCCAGTTTGCCAAAATTCTGAAGCGTTACGGAGTATCCCACAGAATGGCAACACCTTACCATCCACAAACCAGCGGGCAAGTTGAGGTGTCCAATAGGGACTTAAAGCGAATCCTAGAGAAAATTGTGTCTCAAACCTCGAAGAGATTGGGCGAATCATCTAGATGACGCCCTCCGGGCCTACGTAACGGCTCACAAGACTCCTATTAGAGTCACTCCATTTCGTCCCGGTCTATGGAAAAAGCGTGCCATTTACTCGTTGAGCTTGAGCATAAGGCTTATTGGGCGATAAAGTTTCTAAATCTTGATTCTTCTCTCGCAGTTGCAAGAGAAAACTCCAACTAAATGAACTTAATGAGTGGCGCTCCACGGCATATGAAAGTTCGAGACTCTATAAAGAGAGAGTAAAAAGAGTACCACGACGCACGCATCAAGCACCCTAAGCAATTTCACGTGGGCGATCAAGTTCTACTTTTTCAACTCAAGGTTGAAACTATTTCCGGGAAGCTTAGATCACGTTGGTCAGGCCCATACACAGTCACTCAAGTCATTCCCCATGGAGAGGTCGAGGTAACTCACCCGGAAAAGGGCACTTTTAAAGTCAATGGGCAACGATTGAAACTTTACTTCCAAAGCAACACTACAAGGGAAACCGGGGTGGCTTCAAATTGTTTGAACCCCCCATGAGGTAAGGAACAAGGTACGTCGGGGCTCGTGACGTTAAACAAGCGCTTTTCTTGGGAGGCAAACCAAAGCATTCGGGGCATTTGTTTGCATTTTTCCGTATTCTTAGTTCTTAGTTCATTTCAATTTTTCGTATTTCTTAGACTTGTTTTGCTTGTGAATAAGTTCATGCTCATACACTTGGCACATGGCTCTCATCATTTTTATTGTGGTATATTTGTGCAACCTCTTGAGACACACATGGGTAGGTGTTAATTTATGTGCTAGATCGTCGCTTTTATTCATTTTTAGTCATTTTTGGAGAAGTAGTCAAACTTTCTTTTTCATTTTTTTACATCATTTGAGGCAGGTTTTCATGGATTTGATTGGCCTTTTAAAGGTTTACGGACCATACTCGGGTCAGTATGGAGGTCGTCTAAGCCGACCACGGAGCCGATCCGGATGGCTCCGTGCTCACTTAAACGGCCCCCCATACGGCCCCGCATGGGAGGGCCCGTCCCAAGTCGGTCGGGTGTCTCGGCCGAGGAAGTTACTCACTTTATACGGCTCCCCCATACGGGGCTCGCATGGGGGCTGATGGTGGCGGGGCTTCCCCTTTAAGGCCTCTCATTCTCTCTCTCATCTTCCACCTCTCATTTCTCTTCAACTCCACCGAAATTTTCTCTCTTTTTCTCTCGATTCTTGGCCGAATGTCTTCATTTTTTTCTTCCAAAAAAACTTCTCCCAATCCATTGGAGACTTCGATCTAGTGATCTTACCCGAGTTTAAAGCTTGTTTTTCTCAAGGTTTCGTCGGTATGCTTTTTTTAATGCCCTAGTTTTTATTCTTTTCCATTTTTTTGGGCATTCTTGAGACTTGTGCACGGAATTTCTTTAGCAATTTGCTTGATTTGGATGATGTGAATGTTGTGAATGAATTTTTCATTCAAATTTGTGTACAAATTTTTTTCGATTCCATGAGTATAGGGGAGAATCTTGCCGTGTGAATAGTGACCATACGCCATACGGCCGTATGGTCCCAAAAACCCAATTTTTTTCATTAGTTTCTCTATCTCTACCATGTTATTTTTGAGTTATCTTGTACCCCTTTGAGCTTGATCAAAGTCTTCATTGTAGGGATGCTCTAACACTAAAAAGGCTCGCCTCCAAGCGCCCAAGAACTACCGAACCATCCTCTACCCGATGAACCCGCCTTCAAATTGTCCCACCATCGAGAGAGATATGATAGATTGAAGACAAAACCATTCGGGACTTTGTGCTATCTTGATTGGGAACTTGTGGACAACCTTGGGTTTGTAAGTCAAGTGCGGGATTGGCTCTCACACGATTGTTAGGATAAACTCTTTGCCATTAACGAGCCAACCTTCCGTCAATTAACCTTGGAGGTCTTGAGTACATTTGAGGAGCGACAAGATGGAGAATCCGTGCGGAATAAGAAGATTGTCACCATCCGCTTTTCAAGCTTTTTGGAAGGAAGCGCACTATGCATCATTTGGACTTTGCCAAGTACTTGGGGATATATGATGATGATTTTATCAAATCCATGCCCGGCAAACGTCTTAAGCTTGATTTCCCGAGTGAGGTGGATAGGAGCAACTATTGGGCGACTTTGGCGGGTGAAGATACGACCCGAAAGGCCCTCACGCATGATTGACCCGCACATAGATTCATTCATGCCTTGATTGCCCGCTCTCTTTGGGGGCCGGACCGATAGCAAGGGGGTGGTCACCCAATCCGATATCTTTACGATGTATGGCATCTTTGAGAGGCGCCCTACTCACCTTGGCTACCTTGTCGCTGATGCATTCCTTCACCGGTGGCTCGTATACTCGATTGGGAGCTATCTTTATTGGGCCCTATGTGACCCAGATTGATCCGTGGCATGGGTTTGTTTGAGCGAGCGCGAGGCATGACTATTGTAGGAGGTACGGCACCCCTCGGGAAGGCACACATACAAGCGATTGGCTTGGTGGTTGCCGAGCGCATGAGGGCGAGCCCCCACGAGCACCAAGCCACCGGTGAGTCCAGCAACGACCGAGCAGAGCACACGTAGTCGAGCCCCGAGGACGCATCTGCTCCTACCCCCGTACTTCTTCATTACCCGACTCGACATGAGACCCGAGGGGATTAAGGGAGAGATTCAGGGCGTGCGTCAGGAGCAGCGCGAGATCCGTGACCAGCTTTACCAGGTCCTTGAGGGACAGCACTGACTCGAGGCAGATTTTCACCGTTTCATTACCTCATACTATGGTTTTGCCTCGCATACTCCTTTCCGCCACCATGCCACCACCGCCCAAAGCACTAGATTGTGATGAGTAGCGGCTCGCTTTGAGCATGGACACTTTTTTTATCTACTTTACTTTTATTTTTGTTTTGTATTATGTTTTTGTTTTTGTTGAGTTGGCATGGACCTCTTCCTCCCAACTCTTTGTGTTGAACTTTATTTTTGTTTTTCATCTATGTATTTTTGTTGACTTTTTCCCTAGTCTCTCCCTTGTGTTTGTCTTTGTGAATTTTTGTGGAATGATGATGTCCTGTTTTTGCCTCGCACGGCATTGAGGGAATTTGGTGAGCTTTCCTAGTTTTTTTAAATGGAGGTCGGACAAGACGTGTATTGCTCACCACACCTTTTGTCGAGTCGCACCTCACGACGTAACACAAGATAAACCGGGAAGTTCTGCTTTTTTTCACCCTCCTCTATTATTATTTGCATTGGCCCTTCTTGCATGTTTTTCATGATTAGTGTACATTGAGGGCAATGTACAACACTAAGTGTGAGGGATGGGTGCATTTTCATGTTTTAGGAACATTGTTTACATGCTAGTGTTACCAATGATGGCTTTATTCATTCTTGTAAGATTCTTTTTAGCTTGGACCAATGATGGATGTGAGTTACTTGTTTTTATGCTTTTATTGAATCTGTTTCACCCCATAGTATTGTCTTGTGCACTCGAATTTTTTTGTCGATGCCCCTGGGAATAGCTAATGCGACTACTCTAACTCTCTTGTATGCTTAACACACTACTTTGAGTTCTTGGCCTTAGAACACTAAGTTCTATCCTTCAATGTGTTCTTAAGAACTTCTAAGTCTTGTTGAGCTAATCCCGAGTTTTTGTGGCATGTAGTGTACTCGAAGATATGATCTACGGTGAGAGTGAAAGTGAAGATGAGTCTATGTCGAGTATTCCTCCGTAATGAAGCATGAATGCGCCTATGTAGATTGTAATCGAGTAGTTAGGGTGGCTCTTGTGCCTAACCAAAGATGTGCATCCTCTAGAAAGATTTTTAAAATGATTTTGATGCAGTCTACGTTAGTCGGACTCGGAAAAAAATGTTGAATATTGAGTTGAAAATAAAAACCCTAGTGATCTTTTTTTGAGTACCTACCAAAGGTTTTTGAAAAGAAAAAAAGGATTTAGTTTCAAGCTATAGAATTAGAAGGATCTTACTTGGCCATTGAAGTAGCACTTAGTAGTTTAAGACTTAGTATTCTTGGTATGTGGAGTGATTAGCATCTAGAGCTGTACTGATTGAAGTCCTTGAGCTAGACCCGGATCGGGAGCAAATGAGATAAAAGGATTCACTTAGACGCACATACATATTAGGGGTGAGACAGGATATTTTTTTATTATGCTTAATGACTATAACTCAACATCTATGTTTCATTATCCTTTGCTTTTTGGAATCTTATATTTGCTTGAGACGAGGTATTGCATTTAGCCACTTCTCGCTCTCTTTGTTTTTTTCATGAGTTGTTTGCTTGGGGACAAGCAACGCTTAAAAGTGTGGGGATGTTTGATAAGTGTCTAAATGTAGGTGTTTTTCATATATATATCGTATGCACTTTGCATGTATTTTTGTGAGGTTTGATGCCCGCTTTCAGCTTAATCGTCTATTATTTGCTTTGTAGGGCATATGCAAGCCATGGAGAACAAGAAGATATCATTTTGGCAAAAAGAGAAGAAAAACAGAATTTCATACTACATCCATACTACCCGAAAGATGGGGGCCATATGCACTCGTAGCAAAAGTGGATTGATTTGGTGTTCGTCCCGATTTCCATACTATCCAAGTATACGGGGCCATATGGAGGCCATATGCACCCCTGTATGGAATGCGAATCTAGGGTTTTCGAAAGTGCTATACGACTCCCCATACGACCCCTATACGGCCTCGTATGCCTCGGGGTGTATATATACTCACTTTTAGGGCTGATTAAAGGACTTTTTGCTGGCCGACTTTTGGGGAGATCAAAAGGGGAGATCTTGGGCGACCTTGGGGAGGAGAAAGAGGGCGAGAAAGCTAGAAGATCATTGAAGCCCAAGGTCCAAGGCTCTCAAGGCAAGAAGGCAACATCATTCAAAGGGGAGATCGATCACGACTTGAAGGAAGGAGAAGCTGCGGCTAGAGGAAGCGTCATTCGGCATTCCTTTGGCGGGGAAGCGCTCATTCAGCATATTCTCGCCTCAACCTTCACCATTTCATCTAGGGAGTGTCATACTATGTCTTTTGTTTCATGTTTTTGCTTGATTGTATGCTTTGTTATGAGATGATGATGACACTAGACCCCCCAAGGCCACCGGGTGTTGGTGAACCTTAGGGGGGTTTTTATCATGTATTTTGGATGATTACTTGTTAATTCTATGTTTGGGTATGTTTGAGATCTAATCCATTGTTTTCATGCTAAGTGTTACACCAAGGAGAAATCCGTAGCTCTTTTATGAATGATGCATGTAGATGTGACTTGCTCGCATGTATTAGGTCATGAATGGATTAGAAGGGATACTTGTATCATCACGCCCAGAAATCGGGTGTTTGGTAGCCCTCCATGTAGGTTTAATCCGAAGAAGAGTAGGTTTATTCCTAAGCGAGATTTCCTTGTACTTAATGCAATCGTAGGAATGTAGATTTGGAAGAAATTCCTATCTATGTTCGTATGGGATTAGGGTTCAATCACGAGAAATTGGGGTTGTTCTAATCTTGGAATCTCATGGTCCAATTTGCCCTTGCATCTTTAAATCATCATCCATGTTGCATGATACCCCTCAAGGGGATCCACATCCATAGGCCTTTTGCACTTCATTGATTCTCTTGCTTGCTTATTGCTTGTTCTCTAATTTGCTAGCAAATCTTGTGTTTAGTTTTTATTTGTATTTAGTAGAGTAAATCCATCACTTAAGATCTTAGGGCTAGATAATAGCTCGAGAAGGACTAATAGGAGATCCTTAGCCCCGTGGAATACGATCCTCGTGTCTTTGCACGAGGTATTACTTGGCGATCCCGTACACTTGCGGGGAAGCGATCAGAACTAAAGAAGCACAACAAAGAGAGGCGCAACCAGAGAAAGAAAGATGCTTTACCATATTAGCAGGAAGATCGGGTCTTTCTCCGCGAACGAAGGTCTAGGCGGGAGTGCTTTTGAACTCTCTTTCTATGAACTATTCAGTGAAGCAATCATCTTTACCTGCTCTCGTTGCTAAGTCTAAGTGAGGGCTTATTGAGTAAGGGGCTGTTGTGTATCCCCGGGCCAATTCAACATCTGAAGGCGAAGCGGGTGTGAAAAGAAAGCATTTCTTGCTAAATCAAAAATTGCTTACTTATATATAAGAAAAGAAAATAAATAGTAATTAGTAAGAACTAGGCAAATAAGCTTAGCCAAGAGAAGGCTTCTCAGTCATTTCATTCTCTTTCGCCCTAAAGCAGGTCATAAGTAGTCGCATAGGCCAACTGGCGCTATGAATATTAAGCCCTTTGATTAGGGATTTCAAAATCATCACAAAATCCCCTTTTTCTTTTCTATTGCAATTTCTCGATTATTATATGATGATTTCTTAACTTTCCATATATAGAAAGAGATAGACTATAAATGACATCTCTTATGTTATGTCACTGACACCAAAGGGATATAAAATGAATGGAATTAGAATATAGATGGAATATAATGAAATAGAGCCACTTTGAGGTTCCCTATGAAATAAGGCATGGAACGGAGCCACTATGAAGAAGTTCCAAAAATGCCTGGGTTCGAAGAATCTTTATGAACTTTCTGATTAAATATCATTTTTTTTTCAGTTCAATTTTCTTTTTTTATTCTGTTTATTAATCCTGATAAAGGATAATCCAACATTAGTGATTTTGCCTAATATCGCTTTTCTCTTTCTTTCGTAGAGTAGAATTTCATCAGTCTTCCGACGCAAGATTGGTTTATTGAGTTCGGGCTTGAGACCAAGGCTTCGCCGTTTGAGAACACCGCCACCATCCATTTTGGCTCATGGCGGTCCAAAGGCCTATTCATCAGCGCTTTTATAACCCCTTAGCGAGTAGGTGGTGCCGGCTTTCGACTATTGCATCTCTTGCTCACTCTAATAGGCCTAAGCCCTATGAGCGGGTCTATGTGATGGGACTTCAATCTAAACTTCCTATTTAGCTTTGGCTTGGTAGGGGGTGTCCTCTTAACCCATATCTTCATGCTTTCATTAGTAACTACTTATTAAATGAAATGAAATCATATGAAACCTAAAGATTTCTCTATCATTCTTAAAGACTTATTTTAGTCTCCCAAGATGGTTGGTGGATTTCCTTGAATGGTCCACACTGAGAGGATGGGTTAAGCAGTGGCTGCACTCCTGTCTACAAGGTCGGTCTTATGTGATCTTTATGTATCCATTGAACAGTTCTTTGAAGCTCCTGTTGTAAATCATGACTAGAAAATCGCGCGCAAAGATACTGAATTAGTGCGCTTTGGTCTTCTATGGATGGTTTATGATTTGGTCACTTTGAAGGGTACCAATTTCTCAGTTCCAATCTTGGATGTTGGTATCAGTGGCTTACTTATTAGGTAGAGTCAACGGTACCCAATTCCTAGTTAAGACTTCGGGCCTAAACCAGCCCAAGGCCCATAAGGGGCTAGTTGTTCCTGGTGTAGTTATTCTCCATGGGACCGACGCTATTGATGAGACCGCCAGATATAAAAAGGCGTTATGGCCAAATTCATACTCTGACTATCTAATGGCATGCGGAAGTGATCACTCCCCAATGTTCATTCGGGTGAAACCTGCTATAAATCTTGGTAACCCTTATAATATTTTAGAATGTGGGAGAGCCACCCCAAGTTTCTGTAAATTGTTGAGGATGCGTGGAGGACACCATTTAATTTAATGGGAACCCAACACCCATTTTGTTCTTTTTGCAAAAATATGATAGAAACCAAGAAGGCATTGAAGGAATGGGATAGAAATGTATTTAGGAAAATGAATGAAAGATTGGAGCTGGTTAGACTAGAGCTAGAGCAGATCTAATCCGCTTTGCAAGCTGATCCACTAAATCAAGACCTTGGTGATAAGGAAAAGGAAAGATGGGAGAAAGACTCTAAGATCCTTCAGCAGGAAGAGTCCTTTGCTAGACAAAAGTCCCAGGTGCAGTGGCGGGGATACTCATTCTATCTTTTTTTCTATGCTGCCATTTCTGCTCGGAGGGCTACAAACACCATCAGATCTTTGAGAAAAGATAATAGGAGGATATTAAATAGGTTAAGAAGGAGGCTAAAAATGCTTTTTCAAATTTAGCTTTGAGGTTTCACATCTCATAAAAAAGTGCTTACTACAGAAGCTAGCTGCTGGTTGACCAAAATGATAACAAAACAGGAGGTTGTACACATTGTGAAGAGAGCAATTGATGAGATTACAACAAACCTTTGCGAGGACAACTTGCGCCGATCGGAGTGGCTACAGCCTTTCTGGTGATAATTGTCATGCATTGGGGGTCTTTTCCTTGGGCAGATGTAGAAAGGTTGGCTCTAGCAATTGCAGAAGTTGGCTTTCCATGGGCATCGATCCTTTTGATGTCTGATATTCTGGCAAAAGTCACATTGTGGTATGCTCTACATTTTGTAAAGTAAATGGATCCAACTTTTTGTAAATCAGAACAAAGAGACTGACTTTTTTTGTTATAGTAGAGCAGTTGATGATGCCATAGAAAGTCGGTAGCCAAAGAAGGGAACTTTTAGCCTTAGGAGGACAATACCAACAAATTATCTCGAAAGCTGCCGTTGGTAAATAATCTTGGTTGTGTTGCATACAACCTAGTGCTCTACTCCTCCATTATAAGATAATGTTAAAGATTAGTAAGGGCCACTTTCTTCTGTCTATATTTTAGTTAGTATAAAAGGGAAAAAAGTTTGACCATATTAATTAAAAAGTCGTGAGGAATGTTAAGGCAAAATTGAGGATAGAGGATATTACAAGAAGACTAGAAAGATTAGACTGTGAACCTATCTATGTATATAAATAAAGTACATCTAGTCTTGCATATTGGGAAAATAAGACGGAGTGAAATGAAATGGTTAGAAGAAAAAGAAACTCAGGCGAGAAAAGGGAAGAGCAGACTACTCGTGCAAGATCCTTCCGGATCGAGACCATGGTTTTCTATCATTTAGAAGAAGAATCCTTAGGTCAAATGAGAAAATGTATAAAGCCCTTTGACTACTAATTCTATGCTATGGAAAGCAAGAAGAACAAGGAGCTTATCTTATGATTTTAAATTCTTTCTAATAACCAACCTTGCCTGCAGCTGCGGTAAAGGCTTTTCTTGCTTCTGAGTAAATCCTCTAACCATCCCTTCTTGATAACTGGTAAGTACTCCCATCTCTAGGAACACCAACCATAATCAAAAAGGGAGAGGATTGATACTAGTCAGTGAGTGTAGTGGCAAAAACTGACGATGCCAATGATGACTCTTTGTTTGGTATCGCGTGCTGAGTATACACGTGATAACCGGAACCCCAAACGAACTAAAAAGAAAGATAATACAATCAATCTTTAGTGCCAGTTACAAGAATGGCGGGGGGGTTTACTAATGATCTTCACATCTGAACAGAGACTAGATTACACAGTCCACCCTTACTCCAGACACAATGAATGGCTTAGCAAACTCTACGTCACCAGTCTTAGATACTCAATCTTTCTCTAGGAAATCAACATGTAATCGGTCCGTCGGGTCTTCAATACTCACTTGAAACTAAATGATCCCCAATGGCGATATCATCACCGAGGAGAGCATAGTCAGTGAACCTACGTCTCGGCTCACTTGGTACAAATCCATAGCAGAAATTATGTGCAAAAGGAGGCCGTAATCCGCGCAGGTGTGTCCGCACCCTAGAGTGGACGAGAAAGAAAGGATTTTTCGGAGGAATCCCCCTGGTTCCAGACCCAGGAGTTCACTTTCCCATATGAGCATACGGTACATGTATAATATAATTCTGTAGAAGAGTGAAAGGGTCACCACTACTAAGGTTCATTACTGTGCTTACAGACTAGGCTACCCTTCTCCGAAAGCTCTGTGGGACCACCTATCACTAGTCTTCAGCAGGAGGGGTTTATTGCACAAAAGGCTGGGGTGGTGGCTCCCACAGAGGGTAGCCTAATGAATGTCAGATGCAAAGCCCCGCACCTCATTAAGATCATATTGGCATACTCCCAAAAAAAAAGGAGCAGACCCTACTGAAGACTGGATTGAGGTACAACAAGGCCATTTCCGTCCACCTTCTCACGGAGCCGTACGTGGACATTACTACTCATATAGCTCCCAGCCGGCAAGCATTTAGTTTTCCTCTACAAAGAATGGAAGTGTGAATGAATCAACATAAAAAAAAATAGAGTCTTATCATATCCGCAATAACATGCATGAGAAGAGCATACCTTTCACAAAAACCTACGAATCTCCCCTCCCCCCTTTAGCCACTTCAACACCTTGTGATCTTCTCAAAGATCATGATGAGCCCTCTCCTAGAATGTTTTTGTAGATTCCAAGAAAGAATTGGTGGATCAGGATGAGAATTAATCTGGGAATACATGACATATTCATCCTAGAGCAGAAGCTCTCCTCAGTTTCGGTTTTTTTTAAGAGAGAGAGGTGAGTCGAGGCAAGGGTAGCCTCCCGCTTTGCTTGACCGATTCGGAGGAAAATCAACCCTGAACAAGAAGGAGCTTCTCTCGATGTGAGATCAGTAGCAAATAAACTGTCATTTTCTGCCCCAGAACAGCAAGCAGCACCCGAATAAACGAACAAATAGTTGGTCTTTCCGGAAATGTTAAACAAAAGTTTTCCCCTTGTATCTCGGTTACTTTGGCACTGACTTTCCCCCTCCCTTTTTCGTACCAAAAAGAAGAAGTAGGACCAAACCGAGAGTGAGCAGCATAGACAAGGATGGATTTGTGAATGAGAAATAAAAGTTGCCTATCTTCATCAGAATTAATGGGTGAATGGAAAATTGCTCAAGTGGGCTGCCGCCGTTGCCGTCCTTGATCCTCATTTCAGCACTCATTCTTGCTATTTCCTGAAGATAGTCCATTTGATCAGGAAAGACTAGGTGATAAAATGGACTCTTTCTTTGCTCTCTCGTTAGATTAAAAAAAATCTCTCTTAGACGAGGCAGGTTGAATTCACAATCCTCCATTTCCTCGTCCTTAAGAAAATACTGAAGTCTAGCCATTAGGTCCTGATCTCTAAGGTCATTATAAACGTATCTCACCCATTCAGGTTCCTGATCTGGATGACTAAGATATATGTTTAATCTCCTGAATAACTGTTCAATCATTGGAATTTCCATTCCATTCTGCTCTGCTCGCGAAAATCAATATAGAGACTTGAATAGACTTGGCCTTGGTTTTTCCAACAAAAAGTCTGATGGGATTGATTGGCATTCAATGCATGATTTTCGATAGGCTTTTTCATTTGTGGTAGACTGAACACCTTCCTAATCACAATAGACCGCGATCGATATTTGAGAGTAGCGTTAGGTCCTTCGCGTCACTCTACTCTTTCTTTCCCAGGCGTGGATGTCCATTGTTCCCTGCTCTAACTCCTCTTCTTTCCCTTTTCTTTTTTTATGACGTATCGCACTTGCCCAGAGCTCATTGTCGCTGGAACCAAACATCAAACTAAGGCGGCAGTGGAAAGGAACGAGTGGCTAGTTCCAAATACAAAACAAATCACTGATCGGTTTACTTCAGCGGGTACGAAAAGTGTAGTTCGCCGGGAAGGTTGAAGCCGCTTTCGCACTTGTTCAATACAGATAACCAATCGTGGGTGCGTATGCTGATAACAACCTACGTGATATTATATCCGGCACTCTTCCCGCCTATACTATAGGTATAGTAGCTTCCCCAACGCAGAGTCAATCTTTACTTTAAGAGTGGCTGCCCTAAATAATCATTATTGTTTTCTTCCCTTCGGTCCCATCTCGGAGCAGAGAATCCTTCATATCGGATGTTGGTCCCTCCCTAGAAGCGGATGAAAACTCGGAGCTAGTTACCCCCCTCATCCTCAGGGTTTGCTGGCCAAGACGGCGCCTCAAATATGGGTAGTGATTCCCTCCCGACCCGTATGAAGAAGATAGTAGACCGGGCATCGCATATCAATAGGCAGAAGCTGGCCAGTCCGATCCAATCCCCAACTTCTCGAACGAGAAGTCTTCTATCGGTGGTAAATTCTACTCATAAACATTCTCCAGCCGGATAATATTGAAGGGACTCAAGTCCAGCTGGAGAAATTAAGTAGGGCTTATGGCCAATACCTCCCCTCAGCAGGTGGACCTGCCATTCCGAATAAGATTGAGCTAGCTATAAACGAAAGATTAGATGTCCTACCGCTCCGTGGGCTACTGAGGCTCCCAACCCCAGAAACCCTGAAAGGGGAGTTCCACTCAAGACCGTTCCGTCTGGCTTAGCTTATAAGTAGACATGGGCCAAAACTCAAATACCCCTGACAGGTAAGAGGTCAGTCCCATGTATGAAAATCCAAAACTATACTCACTAAATAGTACTGTAATTATAGACCAGTTTGATTTAAGCCTCTCTCAACGAGAAAAGCGATACTGAGTTATTAGAATAAGGCAACTTACTTGTAACACAAAACTCTGGCTAGGACAGAGCGATCAGATTCCTTACCTCAGTAAGCACCAACTTACTTGTGATTTTATGTATGACTATGGCACGCATGACGCATGATTTACAACCGCAAGCGCCTTAGCGTACAACGAGTTATATAGAAAGCATGAACCACCTCAAACTCGCAAGGAAAGAAAGAAAGGTGCCCAGGTAAAGGCTAAGCTTAGTCGGATGAGTCCCTACAATGTATTTGATTTAAAATCTTCTTAGCAACAAATATGAATAAGTTGTTCATGAATACATTTTGAATCCTTTCGACTGAGAGCTAAGGGCTATGATTCCCAGAGGGAATTTTTATCTGTGAAGAAGGAAACTCATACCTTGCTAAGAGATTGTGCCGGGTTCTTTCACTCACAGAAGACTAAGCCTTGCTACTTGAATAACAGGTAATCAAACTTTTGCCTTTCATCGATTCCAGTAATTAGAGGTAGGAGAACAAGAAAGAGAGAACACTTAGTCGAACTACTTACTTCTTCTTATGCTGAGTCAACCCTAAAAGCGTATATGGCATCAAGCCGATACCTTGACCCTTTTCGAGGATCAACTACTACTTATATAAAGCACCAAAGGTGAGCCATTCCTAGTCGAAAGAGAAAAGCTATTCTTGTTAGCAGTTGAACAAGACCACTAAAGCTAGCCACTAATATAATCTTTTACTATTACTCCTGGGTTTGACACTATTCCAGAATAAATTTCTACTCGTAGACGGAGGAGAGGCAAGAAATTCATCTTTCCCTTGGCTTGTGAAGGGAAGAAAGGCTACTGATGTCGAGCCCCTATAACATAGGGACAATTAGGCTTGTTGGTGGCTTATGATGGTTTCTTGTCCCAATTCCTTTTTGCTCTAGCTAGTAGCGAGGGCTGCGTGCTTGTGACTTGAGTGCAGTTTTTGATTCCATGGAATGATAAAGAGACTTTCTTGCACTCATTCACTCCAGCAATTCCCTAAAAAGGCAAGAAAGAATAAAAGGAGCGGAAAGAAAAGGGCTTGTGCACTCATAGTTGTGGGACTTTCGGATATGCCTTCCATGTCTTATGTTATCACTGCTGTTGAGGGGGAGCTACTTGAGGAAGGAACTAATATATTTTTCTTAATCTCGAGCGAGGATTTCACCTTATCATCCTTTCCCAGGCGAAAATTGCCTAAAAGCTGGATCAATGCTAATGTCCAAGGAGGTTGAATGCTAGATTGTAATTGGACAATAAAGAAGGGATTCGCGACAACAAATCTTTGATTTAGGGCTGATTTAGTGAAGAACAAGAAAAAAAGCTCTTGCCATCATCGGCATAGCTAGCATTTATTCTGGTAAGTGCATGGCTTAAGGAAGTTTAGTAGGCTTTTGGAAAGCAAAGAAAGCAAAGGGGGACCAAACGCACTTAAGCAAGCTTTGCTTAGACCAGCTCATGATTAGTGCATGAAGATTTTCAGAATGTTGCATCACATGGAAATATTCAATCAGACTGCATGACACGCGTTTGAATACACATGTAAATCGCAAGTGCATGAGTGTCGAAGTAATAATTACCCCGGTGAGTGGGTAGTCGAATCCACAGGGAACAGGGCTACTAGTACTAACTTTTTCTTTGCTTTCTAGCCTAATGATAAATGGAAAGGTGTGGTGTCTAATATGGGAAGAAATGAATACCGGAGACGAATATGCAAGGGTGAAATGGATGGAGATCTCAATCAGTAAAAGTGGGGTATTCGGGCAATGCTCCCCCTAGGATTCAGGTATTAGGTATCGGATAAGCAAAGTGTTTCTATGAAGAGTAAGTTAAGTCATGGAAATCCAAATATAATTGGATCCGGCCTTCTGATCACCGATACTAGTCCCCTACGAGGTCCCGGTGGAGAAATCACACAATCTCAACACCTCACACCACATATGACCGCAAAGCACTCTAGGGATTCCAAGAGGTGTATCCGATTCCTAAAGATTGATCCAACCCTAATTCTCGGTGAAGGATTCCTAACCCCTACAAGGTCCCGACAGAGAAATCTCTCAATCTCATGCCTCACACCAAATATGGTTGCATAGAGCTTAGGGAACGAAGATAGAATACACCAATCAGAGGGGAAAGGAGATGCTCACTATCTCATGACTCGCCTCTCAACCCTCTTCAATCTTGAGGTTCTAACCCTAATGGAGACCTCTCTCTCACCAAGGTAACAAATCATGCAAACCAAATAACCAAAAGATCAATAAGGCAAGCAAGCATTAGACAATCAAGATTAAAACTTAATCAAACTTGGATTAAATAGAAACACTAAGCAAATACACAAAAGATGAGAATCCTAGGGTTCACAAGCCCAAATACCCTCTAGGGTTTTAGCTCTCCATGGAGCAACATACAAATACACCATCAATGAATGAAAGTGCATTAAAACCATAGAAATAAACCCCCTTATATATGAACTGATGGCCTTAATGGAGAGCTTTGACGTCTTGAAGGACTCACTCCGAAGCTAGGTTCATCAGTGGCTTTCTTGATGCTATGATGGAGGAGGAATCGATCAAAGTTGGTAATGAAGGGCCTCCAAAGCCGCAAAGACCTCCTCTCCAAATCCTAGCCGTCTCACCCCTCAAGAGCCGCACAAAAGATAAGAAAGAATAGGGCAAAACGGCTATTTATAGGCCTTAGATCGCGCCTGTCATGTGCCCTCACGCGCCCGTGTGGATTTTCCACACGGTCACGTGGGCTGTAGGAATTTCCACGCGGGCGAGTGAACAGTAATTTTGCTACAGTATTTTTCACAAAACGCGGTCCAAACACTCTTCTCTTGAGGCCACATGTCCTGGCACACGTCCATGTTGTAGGCTATAAAACTTTTCTTCATCGACGTATCTTTGAGAGGTCTTGAAATCTTCACAAAGAGAAGGAACATGAAGATATGACTGCCTTTGTGCCCTTCCAACTAATGAATTGACTTGAATCTTCTTGGAAGTTGGCACACATCTCCATGTTTATGAACTCCTCTCGTGTCTTGGTCTTTGAATTGAACAAGAACTCCCAACATTCTATCTTTATAGCCTATCTTTGCTTCCTTTTTACTCTTCAAGGCATTCACAACCTATATGAATAAAAGAACATCAAATACACAATATGAGTCATAAACCATGGTAAAAATAATGCTCAATGCATGTAAAACATATATAAAAATATGTCTACTCAAGCACTTATCACTACACCTCTTGCTCATCTGTCTTTCGGTCACTAAGAAATCCCTTCTTTAGCTAAAAATCAATCAACATCTATTTCAGATCCTCCTTCTCCCCTCGATCGAACACTAAGCTACGGAACCAGACCCAAACTCTTCGATATTCGATAAGCCACTGACAATGATGGATCAAAAGAAATGAACTCTTAACTGCTGCTTCTACTTTGGCTAAATTTTTCGTAACAATTCCCATTGTCCCCTCTAAGACAGACCCATCCTTGGACATTGCCTTGTTATGGCCTACCCCCATCGCCTTCAAAAAAAGGCTTATAGAACATGCACTTATCTCAATCAAGTGAGACGTGCCCTCATTCGAAGTCACTTAACGGGAACATGCACTGGAGCAAAAAGACGTCTCAGAAGGTAGGGACCTGTCCTAACAATTTTTTTACATTACAGGAACCCCTGGTTACGACCGAGGTACTAGCAAGGCTTTTTTTGACTCTATAGTCGTACTAAAAACATCATTGGTTTCATTCATTCTCTTGTCTTTTTTTTCATTCAAATGCTTTTTTTCTGAAGCCTCCTTTTTCCGCCGCCGAACCTCCTACGTTTTTCTCTATCTACTGAGAAGTATCCTCCGAAGGCGACCTCCTTGAATGAAAGAAGGAGGGCCAAGCAGCATGAGAAGAAGTCTAATTGCGAACCCCATCCATCCACTGAAAGCGATCATCGAAGACATCAATTTTGGAACGCTGGACGATCCGAAGATTACGAAGATCAGTCTCCACAAGAGAAAGAAGAGTACACTCAGTTCCTCAGGAAAGATATGAAGATCTTCGTATGGTCTTACCAAGACATGCCGGGTCTTGATCCATCTCTAGTCCAGCACCGACTAATTCTCAAGGAAGGTGCTGACGCTTTACTATACTATAACTATATAGTAATAGTAATAGTAAAGCAGAAGTTGAGAAAGATGCCTCCCGACATACAGCAGAAAGTCAAAGAAGAAGTCATAAATATCACAAGCAGGCTTCATCAAAACGGTGGATGATTCTTATTTTTTATAAAAAAGAGTTCCCGTTTCAAAGAAAGATGGACGCGTGAGAGTCTGCATCGACTTTCGCAACCTCAACAAAGCGTGTCCAAAGGATGACTTCCCTCTCCTTAGTCCGATCTTGACACCTTACTAGTGCTCGGAACCATGTGTCTTATGGAAGCAAAAGAAGCCTTTCTTATTCAAAGAAAGGGTCGTCTCGTTCTGCTTTTAGGGCTTTCCCCCCAGGTATAATTCAGTACTTAGGATATGGCCTTCCTTAAAGAAAGGATTGACTCCTTTTATGCAATTATTAACTATACTATACTATACAGAACTTTCTCGATTCCAATGCAACTTATCCTTTTGGAGCTGACGTAACAAACTACGCGAGCCTCCCGATGAAGCCAACAGAAATCCTATCCGAATACTAAAAAGAAAAGGCAGTTTTATTATTGTGGTATACCAGCCGCCAGTTCTGGAACTTCCAGTTCAATCGAGACATATAGATCCGTAAATAGATTTGTATGTATAGCCACTTCAGTCGTGCTCGTCGTTTCTTGAATAGAAAAAAAGTATCTTTTTTCTGGGAACATGGTAACCCAGAAATTCTTATGTTCGTGATTCTTCATCCACCGATGCAGAAAATGTTCCAGTTTTTCCATTCTCATATGAGGCAGGAAAGTTTATTGGCAACAGGTCGGCACGAAGTGATTCATCATGCTCAAACATGAACCGATCGCTCGTTGGGGACGGTTTTAGAAAGAAAAGAAATTCCCCAAAAATTGAATGAGAAGTGGGTCCATGTAAATGATCGAGACCTCGCAAACAACAACGCTCCTTCCCCATATGGAGTTCGGAACCCAAAAGGCAATCGTTGAGTGAACTGTATCTTATTCGTATTAGTTGACCTAAGCCGCATCATTCTTGCTGGGGTGGGGCTCGGCCTCCGAACCGTACATGGGACGAGTTTCTGCCTCATACAGCTCGGACCGAAGACCGGGGGAAGTTGAGGGAGATGGGGAGACCCAGCTGCTGCCAGTCGGGACGGACAGGGAAAGGGGGCGGGGAAAAGCTTGTGAAGAAGCAAGCTTCTTCCCCCACCCCCCAAAGACCCTATAGCACTTCACGTTCTTTCTATTCCATCCCTCCGGGATAGGCGGCTAATACTAATCTAATAAGTGCAGCAGTCGTCGTCGTCTGACCAATCGGCTCGGACACCAGACCGCTCGTGCCCGCCCATTCTGTCTCGCCCTAAATAGAATGGCTCTCTTAGTTAGTTACGAAAACCCTGAACCCGAGTCCCCACGTCCGCTTTTATCCGCCCGCAACCCGCTTTCTTTGCCAACACAACATTAGGGCCGTCCCTTTTTTTCATTCTATGCTGACCCCGGCCGGGGTTGGGCTGGCTTTTTGGGAAGCCCGTTCCTACCGCGCTCACAGCCCGGCTAGCCTGCTAGCAGCAGTGGGAATTCCCCCATTCCCTGGTAAAAAAAAAGGGTTGGTTGGATGCGGGATCTACTACACGAGGAGCGACAAGGATGTACATGATATCATCACGACCTCTCTTGGCGTACCACTAGGGATGCTTAACGCCACTTCGCCAACTGGCATTACCCACGCTTTAGTGGTTATAAGTGCTTATGCGATATGAATGCGAAGCATTCCTTCCTTATGTTGAGCATTACTTTTCTCAGGTTTTTACACTAATATGTTTGTTTTTTATGTTACTTTTTATGCGGTAGGGGTTGTGAAACCAATTATGAAGGAAAAGAAGCCAATGTGGATCATAATGCACCAATTTGGGAGGAAATCTTGCTAAAGTTCAAGCGAAGATATAAGTCGGGTGCTGAGATGCTAGAGTGTGTGCCAACCTCCCGTATTTGAGTTTGCACAACCATTTGGAGGGGCACAAGGGCAGTCACACTCAAGCACTCCGACTTATGCACATATAACAAGATTTCCATCAACTTATCCGTCATTGAAGAAGCAAAGCGATCCACCGCAGAAACTTGTGCCCGTTTAGGTTACCTTGATAAAAAGTGGATTCGGGAGTATTTTTGGCAGAGTACTGTAGCACACATCCTTTTTATTGTTCTTGATTGATATACATGCTCACATAGCTAATGGTGGTTCACCTTAGTTGCAATGATTGTATTCTTGAGTTTAGGAGAATTTTTAACATTGAATATCTTCATGCTCTAGTTTTATTTGAATTTTTAGGAATTTTTGCCCGATTTACACTCAGTGTACTACTCACTCTTTAAACTCTTTTGGAAACTCATGTTCGATGTTAAAGGGACTAGTTATAGTTGTTTCTTGTGTTAAATTCTGAAAATGAATGATGAAAAGAAGGAACAAAATAGTTTTCTTGTTTGTTTTGCATTTTGGATGGAAAGAGCTACCACCTATGTAGTATGAAGCTACTCTCATAAGTCGGATACTAGTTATTCCCTAATGAGAGAATGAGCTATCTCATAGGATGAGTGAAAGCTATCACTCCGGTAGAAAGAGCTACCACCTCGAAAGTGTGAAAGCCACCTTAGCGGCCGCTTGGGAAAGGGCTACCTCAGAGAATGTGTGAAGCTACTACCATCTTTAAATTTTTGTTACTTTCTTGCTGTAGATAAATAAGTCCCTTATACTTAGAGCTTTGAGGAGTATACCTTGGGTTGACTTGAGTGAGTCCACACACTTTCACGATTTCGGGTTTGTTGTTTTTTTTTATTCAAGTTTTAAACTAGAGCTTCGATCTTTGATATTTAGTGTTGAAATTTCCCTTACTTGTAGAATTCTCTCTTTGTATACTTTGGTGAATCTAAGGACAAGCACTTTTAATATTTTCTTCATTGATCCATAGAATGTTTAATTTTTGCTTGAGGACAAGCAATAGCATAAGTGTGGGGGAGTTTGATAAGTGCTTGTGCGATATGAATGCGAAGCGTTCCTTCCTTATGTTGAGTATTACTTTTCTCGGGTTATTACACTAATATGTGTGTTTTTTATGTTACTTTTATGCAGGTAGGGTTGTGAAACTATTTATAAAGGAAAGAAGCCAATGTGGATCACAATGCACCGATTTTGGAGGAAATCTTGCTAAAGTTCAAACGCGAAGATATAAGTCGGGTGCAAGATGCTAGAGTGTGTGCCAACCTCACCGTATTTGAGTTTGCACAACCATTTGGAGGGGCACAAGGGCAGCCACACTCAAGCAATCCGACTTATGCACATAGAACAAGATTTCCATCAACTTATCTGTCATTGAAGAAGTAAAGCGATCCACGGCATAAACATGTGCCCATTTAGTTTACCTCGATGAAAAGTGGATTAGGAGATATTTTTGGCGAAATCTTTGTAGCACATACTATAGCAAACCACTGTAGTAAACACTATAGCGACTCATTGTTCACGGCAGGTAAAAAAATAGCGAGTTCGAGAGAATGCACTGCAGGCGTGTGGAAGTACCACGCCTGGTCGCGGAAAATCCAGGCGTGTGGATTCCCGATTCCAGCCTTATTTAAAGCCGATTCGGCCCCGATTTTAGCATTCTTTTCTCCATCTTTTCCCCAACTTGAGAGAGGGTTTCTGCTAGGGTTTTGAGAGATATTGGCTAGGGTTTTGGAGAGATTCTACAGCTCTGACATTGTTATTCCTTTGGAAGAAGGTTGGTAGGGGAGCTTCCGTGGAGGGATATCCTATACCGGACAAGGGAATCCTTGGACGATGAGTAGAGGATTTTCCACAAGACCATCGACACGACTATCGAGGCAGTTTCTCTATGGATTCATTGCTTTTACATTCTATTTCTTTGATTGTACTTAGCTCCATGGAGAGCTAAACCCCTAGTGGGTACTTGGGTATTTGTGAACCCTAGGATGTATTTGTTTCATTGAATCTCTTTATTATACTTTCAATTAATTGATGTTTGTTGTGAGTTCTAACCTTGAATACTTGATTGTATGAATATTTCCCCTAGAGTGATACTAGGGTTGAGAGTTCTTGTTGGTAACCTTATGAGTGAGTGACACCACGAGTGTTAGACAAAAGCTAGGTTGGAGAGGGTTGAGAGGGTGAGTCGGGGAGTGCAGGGGCGTCCCTTTCCCTCCAGGCGTGATAGATTCTACCTCCGTTCCTCGGGTTCTTTGCGGCCATAATAGAGTGAATGGTCTGAGGGATGGCCCTCAGCGGGGCTTAGTTTCACGCTGCAGCAGGTGAAACGTTGAGGTGATCTTAGTATCTAGGGCTTAATCACGATTAGGGACCTTCCACATGGACCAAAGGGTTAGGTCTATAATTAGGAAGAGATTTATCACTTGGAATCCCTAGAGCTCATTGCAACTCTATTCGAGTGCAAGGTGGAGAGGTTATCTAATCTCTCTTCCGGGACATGTATAGAGTTAGGTATAGTTGACCTTAGATGTGGGACTATGTATTTAAGGATTTCCACGACTCACCATTGCATTGATTAGGAAAAATAATAGAGGGTTCTTCCACTTGAACAATTGTCCTAAGCAGAGCATTATCCGAGTACCCCATCTTTATCAATTGCCTTACCTTCTCCTTTACTCGTGCTCTCTTACTTGTTGTTTTTAATTTTGAGAATTGAATCATTGTCACACTTATCACTACTGATCTTTCACATAGGTAAGAAGCGGATTAAGTGTTTTTATTCCCTAGTCCCTGTTGATTCGATACCCGCTCATCCGGGATTATTACTTCGACAAACCCGTGCACTTGCGGGATATATGCAAGGGGATCTTGTCAAGTGTCTCTCAGTGTGGTCAATACTAGGTGTTTCCGAGCAGCGAGGCTGACACCCATTCGCATTAGTTCATCCAAAGTTCCTTACCCTTATGCACGAATTTTGCAATAAGCCATCTTCTTATCAAGGTTAATGAGTCAACTGAGCATCTCAGCGGCGGGATTGAATACCCGGATCGAATCAGAGTTCACGCCGTCCGCCTGGAACAAATAGGAGGCATGGGCCATAGGAAGATGAATCTTCACTTTATTGTAGTAGTCGTGACCAAACAAGCCCGATTTCTGGTGGCACACCCCCAAACAAGCACCACTCGATGAAGGGTGAACGGGGAAAGCTACAGGCCCAAAACCTTCGACCCTTCTTTCTATATGGGGATACTCGGGGCACCTCATCTTGTCATTTCGTCGTTGCTCATTCCTGTTAGGCCGAAGTCTTTGGCATTTCCTTTTCCGCGCCCACTCATGCTTCCCTGACCAATCGCATGGTAAAGAGAGAGTATGAAAGAATACAATGTCTTATGGTCCGTTTAGTCACTTGAAATTGAAAGTCACATCACGGGAGAAAAGTAGCGTATATAAGCGGTTGTTTAGTGTATAAGTAATTCTTTAGTGGCATGAGCGAGCCCCTTAGTGTAAATGGCGGTGGAGGTTGGTTGAAGAAGATGACGTTACGCAGTGTTCAGAACTAGCCGTCGAAGTGAATGAATTCGAGAAAGAAACGAAGAAGTAAGGAAATGATCGACTCTTTCTTGAACTATTTCATAAGCAGATCCTCCCCTCCACACCAATCACTACTTTTCTTTCATTCCTATCATATATCGTCATAACACCCTTAATGATAGGTTTTGAAAAAGACTTTTCATGTCATTCCCATTTAGGTCGATTCGGATCTCTCCGTTGTTTCCCTTTCCTCCCGAACCTTTTTCCTCGAAATGAGAAAAGAATCTGGTACACTCGAATTGTATTATTTAAGTGCTTATTGCTTGCCAAAGATCCTAGTTATACAATTGGTAGGTCACCAGGTTATTCAAATAAGTCATGTTTTCCGTTGTTTTCCCATGTTACAACTTCCGTACCAATTCGATCGATCCGGAATGGATCGGTTAAATATTCTATTAGGGAGCCCGGTCTTGACTCTTCTATGTAGTATTCATTCTCATTCGGCTCTTGGAATCCCATCCAGTAGTTGTTGGAATAGCTCGGAAAATCCAACCGCTTCACCTACTTCATTTCCCCCAACCCTTTCCTATACCTATGTTGAAACAGAATGGTTTCATGATCTTTCATCGATTAGTTATTCGTCTCCGTTCGTATCTCCTTATCTAATTTTGATCTCGATTAGTTCACAAAATTGAATGCCCAAGTCCAAGATTCGATTATTTTCCAAGATTGTTGAGTCGGGCCCGGGTATGTAAGTTAAGCCATGTATCTGGGAGGAACTTCAAGGGCGTTCGGTGTTGAAACTCAAGGGTAGCGGAAGGACCCCGTCGGGAACCCTTTTTCGACTAAAGGCATAGAGGTGAAAGTAAACATAAGGACCATCGAGAACAAAGCGAGTGTTGCAAAAGGAGAGCTGGTCTTGGTTAATCCTAGCTTAGCCATTGAGAGTCTAAAACCTTTCTTTCGATTCGAACGAGCAAAAAAAGTTGTTCTACCTTCAGTCGAGCTGCGGTCTCGCTGACATTAGTATCACAACCAAAGCAGTCCTTCCGGTAGCGGTAGTACCACTATAAGCTTTCTTAGTTAGCCTTCCGTTCCGGATTGATTGGCTTCCATTAGCATAATCTTTCCATCATGCGGTAAGCCACTAAGCCGACTTGACCATCAAGCCCGACTTGTGTAGGGAGACGGTATAATTACTGACAAGGTCCCCTTGCATATATCCCGCAAGTGCACGGGTTTGTTGAAGTAATAATCTCGTGTGAGCAGGTATCGAATCCACTGGGAGTAGGGAATAAAAACACTTAATTCGCTTCTTAGCTATGTGAAAGATCAGTAGTGATAATTATGACAATGATTCAATTCTCAAAAGTAAAAGCAACAAGTAAGAGAGCATGAGTAAAGGAGGTGGTAAGGCAATCGATAAAGATGGGGTACTCGGATAATGTTCCACCTAGGATAATTGTTTCAAGTGCAAGAACCCTCTATTATGCTTCCTAATCAATGCAATGGTGAGTCGTGGAAATCCTTAACTACATAGTCACAAATCTAAGAACAACTATGCCTAACTCTATACATGTCCCGGAGGAGATATTAGATAACCTCTCAACCTCGACTTTTTGCATAGAGTTACAATGAGCTCTAGGGTTCCAAGTGATAAATCTCTTCCTAATTATAGACATAACCCTTTGGTCCAGGTGGAAGATCCCTAACCACGATTAAGCCCTAGATACTAAAATCACCTCAACGCTTCACTCCGTTGCATGCGCAACTAAGCCCCAGCGGAAGATCATCCCTTGACCATTTACT
This sequence comes from Dioscorea cayenensis subsp. rotundata, assembly GCF_009730915.1. Lineage (NCBI taxonomy): Eukaryota > Viridiplantae > Streptophyta > Magnoliopsida > Dioscoreales > Dioscoreaceae > Dioscorea > Dioscorea cayenensis. The sequence continues at coordinate 14,321,295 of NC_052479.1, forward strand.
CTATTATGGCCACAAAGAACTCGAGGAACGGAGGTAGAATCTATCACGTCGGAGGAAGGGGCGGCTCTGTGCCTCTCGCCTCACCCTCTCAACCCTCTCCAACCTAGCTTTGTCTAGCAGCTCGTGGTGTGTCACTCACTCCACAAGGTTACCAACAAGAATTCTCAGCGCTAGTGTCACTCTAGGGAAATGTTCATACAATCAAGCATTCAAGGTTGGAACTCACAATAAACATCAATTAATTGAAAGCATAATAAAGATATTCAATGAAACAAATACATTCTAGGGTTCACAAATACCCAAGTACCCACTAGGGGTTTAGCTCTCTATGGAGCTAAGTACAATCAAAGAAATAGAATATAAAAGCAATGAATCCATATAGAAACTACCTCGATGGTCATGTCGATGGTCTTATGGAGAGTCCTCTACTCGTCGTCCAAGGATTCCTTCATCCGCTATAGGATACACCTCGACGGAAGCTCCCCTACCAACATTCTTCCTAAGGAATGACGATGTCAGAGCCGTAGAACCTCTCCAAAACCATAGCCAATACCCCACAAAACCCTAGCAGAAGCCCTCTCCCAAGTTGGGGAAAAGATGGAGAAAAGAATACTGAAATCGGGGCTGATTCGGCCTTAAAAGGCTGGAATCGGGCGACCACATGGGCCTGTGGATTTTACACACGCCCATGTTGAATTTCCACACGGGAGTGTATAATTTCCACACGCCCGTGTGGATTCTCTGAATTCTTGTTTTCTCGGTCAGCTGTGAACAGTGTTGCTACAGTACTTTGCTACAATATTCTACTGTAGTATCCGGCCTGAATAGCTTCCCGAATCCATACTTTCATCGGGGTAATGCAAACGGGCACACGTTCACGTCGTGGATCACTTGCTTCTTCAATGATAGACAAGTTGGTGGAGCTCTTGTTCTATGTGCATACATCGGAATGCTCGAGTGTGAGCTGCCCTTGTGCCCTCAAATGGATGTGCCAATTAGAATACGAGGAGGTTGTCACACACTCTAGCATCTCACACCCGACCTATGTCATCGCGTTTGAACCTTAGCAAGATTTCCTCCAAAATCGGTGCATTGTGATCCGCATTGGCTTCTTTCCTTCATAATCGGCCTCACAACCCTATCTGCATGAAAGTAACATAAAAACACACATATTAGTGTAAAAACCTGAGAAAAGTGATGCTCAACATAAGGAATGAATGCTTCGCATTCATATCGCCTCAACACCTATCAAACTCCCCCACACTTAAGCTTTTTGCTTGTCCTCAAGCAAAAATTAAACGATACATGCATCAATGAAGAAAATATTGAAAGTGCTTGGCCTTAGGTTCACCAAAAGTATACAAAAGAGAGCATTCTACAAGTAAGGGAAATTTCAACACAAGATATGAAAGATCAAAGCTCTAGCTAAAAACTTGAATAAAAAAGGACAACAAACCCAAAATCATGTACGTGTGTGAACTCACTCAAAACAGCCCAATGTATACTCCTCAAAGTTCTAAGTACAAGGGACTTATTTATCTACAAAAGTGACAACAATTTCAAAGATGGTAGTAACTTCACACATCCTGTAAGGTAGCCCTTTCCAAAGCAGGTTTGCTAAGGTGGCTTTTCACACTTTCGAGGTGGTAGCTCTTTCTCTCGGGAGTGGTAGCTTCCACTCATCCCTATGAGATAGCTCTTTCTCTCATTGGGGCATAGCTACTATTCGACTTATGAGAGTAGCTTCATACTACATGGGTGGTAGCTCTTTCCACCCAACAAGCACAAATAACAAAAAAACACTTATAATTTAATACAAAGAAACAACTACAACTAGTCCCTTTAACATCGAACATGAGTTTCCAAAAGAGTTTAAAGAGTGAATAGTGCATGAGGTGTAAATCGGGCAAAAATTCCTAGAAATTCAAAGCAAAACTAGAGCATGAAAATATTCAATGTTAAAAAAATTCTCCTAAACTTAAGAATATGATCATTGCAACTAGGGTGAACCGCCATTTGTTATGTGAGCATATATCAATCAAGAACAATAGAAAAGATGTGTGCACTATGAAACTCCCCCCCCCTTTAAGATGTACATTGTCTTCAATGTACACATGCAAGCTCACTCAAAATGTATATCATTCAAAAAGCAAATGTGGGAGAAGCAATCAAAAACAATACTCCCGACTCTAGTGTTGCGTTTGATGAAGCTAATTCCATGGGAGTAGTGCTCCGAGCGGGTTGTGAATCTCACACGGCCCAAGTGCCTAAGCACCTTGGCGTGCCCATGATTTCAAGTCTCAATTCCCATAATGACAAGACCATACATTGCGAGGGGGTTCGGGTGAAGCTCGGTAAAAAAACAAAAACAACTCTAGTATATATAAAAGATATACAATGAAAACAACTTGAGATGCAAAATGAAAATAAACTCAAAAGAAAAAAATCGCTACGAGTGAAAAAGTCCAAAAATAAAATGCAAAATAAAGAAAAAAATAAAGTAAAGTCAAAGTGATCGATTGTCGCCCTCGGGGCTCCGGTCTTTCTTTCGCTAGTGAAGACGCACATGGTGGGTCCACGGTCTTTGGGGTAGGGGATGAGGGTGCGGTAGATACCGAGGAGGCCTAAGGAGTCATCGGCCGCAAGACAAATAATGAAGGAACATCTCGCTCTAAGATCTGATGTAATACATCGAAACGTGCCATGAACTCTGTGTACTGAGTGACTTGCGTGGCCCTGATCTCGAAGACCTCTATCCGCACCACTCCTAAAGCATTCTCAAGCCTCTCAAAGCGATCATGAGCTTAAGATGGTGAAAACATACGCATGGGGGTGTTTCCTCCCCTTGCTGAGGGATGTCTCGGTCTCCATCGGTCTGGTGAGGGCTCGGGAGTGAGGGCTGAGATGCCCCAGCTTCATCATCTTTATCCTCGAATGGTATATTCAACACATAGACACCATTTGGATATTTACTGACCAAACCCATGAGCCTCATTGTCTCTAATCTAAGTGGTGCTGGTATTATCATCTTCTCGGCTCCGCTGATTGTATCGCTTAAACCCATCCCCAAAATGAGTCTAGTAATGTATGGACCGAGAGAAAATGACACCAAGTCTAGGATCTCATCCTTGATGCTTCAAATACTACTGCTAAAATGTGCCCCCGGATGGACCGGGATTCGTTTCCAAACCATGGAGTATAAGTATAGAAGTTCTTGCTTGTTAATGACTCTCGTGTTATCACCATGACCATTCACTAACACGCTTATGATGGGCGTGAAGATATACGTAACTAGGTCGAGAGATAAACATTGGGCCTTAGACACTCTGGTTCATATACGCCCTTACCACATAGTATTTTTATATCTTTGCCATGGGAGATAAACCCGATATGTCAATTGGAAGACTCTCGTATTCCTCAATCTCAGTATACTCCCCATCATATAAACCAAGCCTAGTGGAGAACTGTATGACGCTCATACTATGATGTTGCCCAAAAGCTACGAAATGAATAAGCGACACTATCAAAATGAGCATAAGAGCGGTCGAACTCAAATGAAAGCAAAGCACCTCTAAAGTAAGTGAGCGAGATAGCGAGGGTCATGAATATTTAATAACTTGTGCCAACTACCGACCAATAATAGTTTCTCGACCTCATCAGCCATGTCATCTGCTAGTTGCATCTTCCTAAGTGACCCAACATCCGGGATTCGCGTTTGACCAAACTTAAGCTTCGCTAACCGCTCAAACCGAGCTCGATGCTCAGGATGTATAAATTCCATGACTTCCGGCTCAGGGGCAGGCCTTCTATGACGTTTAGCAATTGCCTTCTTCGATCTCGTGGCCATACCTGCATGTATTAGAGAAAAAAATCAATCAATTTCATTCGATTGCGAGGAAATAACAACGCCGCGGTCGTGCGATAATTCCCTACGCTTTCGTGCATTTTCACTGGGGCAAGGAAGGCGCATGGCCCTTTGTAGCCATTCTTCCGACTACACCCCATCTCACTTCGGATCTTCTCAAAAACAAATCATAACCATTTTTGGTAAAAAGCTGATGTACACTATCAATTTAAATCGCGGGTAATCAGCTAGACTCAAAGGAAATCGGGTGACGAGAGGAAACAAAAGGCTTACCGAGCGAGTTGAAGCTAAACACCTCTACAAACCGCACAATGCACAATCAGTCGATTCAAAGACAATAATAGAAGGACAAGCGAATGTCGGAAAATGTTTTGTGGCGGCTTAGGGTTAGGCGAGGAACAAAGGTGTGACCAATGTATTAGGAGAAGCGAGACGGTCTTTTTAATTCACGGAGATCCACGCAGGCGTGCGGAATCACTGCGCCCGTGTGCCCTTAGCGAGGGTCTCACGAGGCGGGCGCATGCCCTGTGGTGTTGCTAGATATCTGAGAAACTATCCTAAGTGCTCCACACGCCCGTGTGGAAATTAGGCATGGGCGTGGACATTCACAAGCTCAACTCACAGGGGACAGCACACACCCCTGTGTCTTCTCGGGATAGAGAGGACTCATCTACAGAGATTCGCACGGACGTGTGGAAATTACCCAGGGCCATGTGTGATTCACAAGGTCACCCACATGGGCGAGTCCACGCCCCTGTGTGCTCTTGGGATAATCTGCCATACTCTGCAAAGATTCACATGCCTGTGCGGAAATTACCGACGGCCGTGTGACAGTCGCATGGTCGCTCACAGGGGCCGCCGGACGCCCCTGCATCTTCTATGGATGAGCTCACAGTGCAAATCCACAAGCGTACGGAAATTGCATAAGCTCGTGTGTTTTCTCTGGATTCCTTAGAAAATTCTATAGGCTCTGTAGAAAATCTCTGAACATGTTTACACACTCAGAGCCTGCCCTATTATCCAAATTTTACCAGTGAAAAACATGAAACAGAGCTCAAACGACCAAACTTCACCAATTCTACATGAAAACACATGATGAATACTCAAAGCCCACAGGAAAATCTCAGCACAAGCATATAAAAATCAAGACACCAACACTTAACAGATTATTCATGCAAACAAACTAAACTAGAAAATACAAAAATAGTAAACACTTGGGTTGCCTCCCAAGAAGCCCTTGTTTAACGTCACTAAGCTTGACGTACCTTGCCTTACCTCACGGGGGTTTGTGGAAGAAAAATACTTCTCTATTGTCACTATAAATCTCTCCGCCATAGTATGGTTTCAGCCTGTGTCCATTCACCTTGAATGTGACATTCTCTGGATGGGTAATCTCAATGGCTCCGTGAGGTGAAACTTCGGTTACATTATACGGACCAGACCACCTTGATTTGAGTTTCCCCGAAAATAAACATAGACAAGGGTTGAATAGTAACACCTGATCGCCTACTTTGAAGTCCTTCGGAATCTTAATATGCTTGTCATGCCACTTCTGAATCCTTTCCTTATATATCCTTGCATTCTCGTATGCCTTCATCCTCCATTCGTCTAACTCGTTGAGATGTAATATTTGTTGCTCTAGAGATTTGCGCAAGTCGAAATTCATCACTTTAATTGCCCAATATGCTTTGTGCTCTAATTCCACTGGTAAATGGCAAGATTTTCCATACACTAAATTATAGGGAGTGGTCCCTATTAGGGTTTTGTATGCTTTGTTCTATGAGCCCCAAAGTGTGTCATCTAACCTTTTGGACCAAGCTCGTTTCCCTTGTTCCACTGATTTGGTTAATATTCTCTTGAGCTCTCTGTTTGTAACTGATAAATGCCTAAATGTATGTATTTTATATGTATTAATCTTGTATCATTTGTGAATATGTTAGCGAATTGATGCCCTGTTTTATGTCTAAATTAGTTATTTCGATTGTTGCGGGTCTTAAATGAGTCGAGCGATGCTCAAAAAAATGTAAATCGGATGAATTTGACACCAAAAAGCGGCATTTTTGGGGTCCCAGCTATAGCGATATTGTAGCGGTCATTGTTCTTCTTTGTGGGCATTTGGGCTGTGAGTTTCACGGGCTCCATGCGCCCGCATGGGTGCCCGTGAGGTTTGCTGGAAATTCTCAATACTCGGTTCTCTGTAGCGAAAACACATGTGTAGAAATCTTTGTAGCACCGTATGGATGCCCGCATGGATGACGGGATATAAATGAAACCGATTTTTTTCTAGGGCAAGGGAGGAGTTTTTGGGAGAGTTCTTGAGCCGATTTTTCACCGAGTCTTTAGGAAGCAAGATCACACATTTTTGGAGAAGGGAAATCAAAGCGGAGAAGCTCGGTTTTGGCTAGATCTTCATCGATCTCTTCTTTGGGAGTTTGTAGAGCGAGCGAAGCCGCCCCCATTGCGGCGTCCGTGGAAGCTTTATTCCACCTAGCTTGGCTTGTCTTCCTACTTCTATTGTTTGAGGGAGTTTTTCTTATGCCATTTGTAGTTGTTTTCATGGACTTGTTGCTTGTATTTGTTGCATGGATGAGTAGACCCCAAGGTCACCGGATGCTCGGTGAACCTTGGGGTGAACTTCTATATTTGGATGATTTAATTTTGTCTATTGCAATTGTTGTGAATTTGTGATTCATTCTTGGTGCATTTGATATGTTGCTTACATGAGAACTACGTAAACCAAGCTGCTAGGTTGTACTTGGTAGCGTGACCATCGCCCTTGTACTAGACACACCAAGTTTGGAAGGGATTCATGTATGCGAATACGCGTGACCATCGGGTATTCATGCCCCTCCACCATTAGGGCTAGACAAAGTTGTGTTCCGGCCCTAATTAGGGATTTCCCCACTTGTTAATGCAATCGTATGAGGATTTGATCGGGAAGAAATTTTTGTGTCAATACTTATACCGTATTAGGTGTTAATTGCCGTGACCATCGGGTTGATCTAATTTAGGAAATCTCTAGGTCCAAACCTTCAATTGAATGACATTCTTAGCATCCTTTGCACTTTAGTAGACCCTAGGGAATCCGCATCCGTGACCATTTCTCTCCCCTGATTTTATACCCCTACCTTATCATAGACTCCATTTGTAGTTCTTTTATTTCAAGTAATAGATTAGAGAAACCCTTCAAATCATTCGGCTAGACAGTACGCAAAGAGGAAGTAAGAGTAGATTCTTGGGCCCAGGGAATACGACCCTCTCCTGCTCGCACGAGGGGTATTACTTGACGACTCCGTTCACTTGTGGATCGCTCATCAGTAACCTCCACTTGCCTACTCGTTTGCGGATGGTGAGGAGTAGCAAGACGATGATGAACTCCATAACGCTTTAGCACTTTCGCCAATTGTGTATTACAAAAATGGGTTCCCCGATCGATAATGATAATTCTTGGAGTTCCAAATCGAGTAAATAACTTCTTTAAAAACTTCACCACAGTTCCTGCATCATTAGTTAGAAGAGCTTGGGCTTCCACACACTTGGAAACATAATCAATCGCTACGGAATGTATTGATTACCATTGGACTTTGGAAAGCGGTCCTATGAAATCAATTCCACATACATCAAATACCTCACAAAAATTGCATCGGATTTTAAGGCATTTTGTCCCTTCGTGATAAATTTCCAGCCCTTTGACAACTATCACATCATAAAATGAATTGATGAACATCTTGGAACAAGGTTGGCCAATAGAACCCAGCGGCTAAAACCTTCTCTGTAGTTCGACTTGAAGCATAATGCCCCACCACTGGGCCTGAATGACAATGCGTAATGATGTTCCAACCTTCCTCCCTAGAAATGCACCTTCGCATCACCTGATCTGCACAAATATGGAACAGGTAAGGATCTTCCCATAAAAAGTTCTTAAGGTCACTAAAAAATTTCTTCTTCTGTTGAAAGCTTAAACCCTGCTTCAATACCCTTCCTGACAGATAATTCGCAAAATCTGCAAAAATGGAATATCTTTTGATTCTGCTTCATGTACTGCATACAGATGCTCTTCAGGGAAGAAGTCATTAATTTCCTTGCTTGCCGGTTCTTGCCCCTCACAATCTTCTAATCTCGACAGATGATCTGCAACCACATTCTCTGTCCCCTTTTTATCTTTTATTTCCATGTCAAATTCTTGCAACAACAATATCCACCAAATCAATCTCAGCTTCGCATCTGCCTTGTTCATGAGATAACAGAGTGTAGATTGATCTGTGAATACTGTGACATTAGATAGGATGAGATATGGTCCGAATTTATCAAAAGCAAACACTACTACTAATAACTCCATTTCAGTAGTGGTATAATTCTCTTGTGCACTTATGAGAGTCTTGCTAGCATAATAGATTGGTTGAAATTGCTTATTTCTCCTCTGACCCAAGACCGCTCCCACTTCATAATCACTAGCATCACACATTACTTCGAACGGCTCATCCCACTTTGGTGTTGTCCGGATTGGTGCTTGCACTAGCTTTTATTTCAGCACATTAAATGAACTCAAACAGTTGTTCCCGAAATAAAAAGGGGTATCCTTCTCTAAGAGTTTTGTCAACGGTTGGGAGATCTTCAAAAAGTCCTTAATGAACCTTCTGTAAAAACCTGCATGCCCCAAAAAACTGCGGATCCCTTTCACATTTGTAGATGGAGGAAGCTTTTCAATTATCTCAATCTTCGCCTTAGCCACCTCCATACCTGCCAAGGAAGTCTTATGTCCAAGGACAATGCCTTCTTGCACCATAAAGTAACACTTCTCCCAGTTGAGGATGAGATTTGCCTCTTCACATCTCACTAATACTCTTTCCAAATTATTTAGGCAAGCATCGAAAGAGTTCCCGAACACTAAAAAATCATCCATGAAAACTTCCATAATATCTTCAAGAAAGTCATCAAAAATGGCTGTCATGCATCACTGGAATGTTGCAGGGGCGTTACACAACCCGAAAGGCATTCTTCTATAGGCAAAAGTACCATAAGGGCAAGTAAATGTCTTTTTCTCCTGATCTTCTTGGGCTATTGGGATTTGAAAATATCCCTACATGCCATCAAGGAAGCAGTAGAATTGATGCCCTGCTAGTCGTTCGAACATTTGGTCAATAAATGGCAAAGGAAAGTGATCTTTCGGAGTGACGTCATTCAGTCTTCTGTAGTCAATGAAAACTCACCAACCAGTAATTGTCCTAGTTGGGATTAACTAATTTTTTTCATTCTTTACCACTGTCATTCCTCCTTTTATTGAGACAACTTGGGTCGGGCTCACCCAATTGCTGTCAGATATAGGGTAGATGATTCCTGCATCCAAAAGTTTTATTACCTCCGCCTTGACAACCTCCTTCATATTCGGGTTCAATCTTCATTGAGGTTGGATCACAGATTTGTAGTCATCCTCCATTAGGATCTTATGAGTGCAGAATGATGGGTTTATACCCTTAATGTCAGAAATCTTCCATGCAATAGCTTATTTGTGCTTTTTCAACATGCTAACAAGCTTATCCTTCTGCTCCGTAGACAAGTTTGAAGATACAATCACAGGGAGTTTAGAGTCCTCCATTAAGAACGCATATTCCAAATGTGTTGGAAGAGTTTTAAGCTCAAGTTCTGGTGGTTCGACAATTGATGGGCGCAAGCTACCCTCCTCCAATCTATCAATTTCCTAGAAATCATTTGCCTCGTGTTCGCAATTATTCTCCTCTTCTTCCAACTGTGTACGTATTTCTTCACAATCTGCAACGGATATCAATGTGTCCATTCCACAAAGTTCCGCTTTTGAAATAGCAACTCCCACTGAAAAGAGTTCTTGCCTTTGATCTTGATAGGAAGAATCAAGCCGAGCAAGGATTCTTTCTACACTTTCCTCCAACTGATTACTCATTGACACCGACATGGATCTCTCAAACTGCTTTATCACATCATCTAGTTCACAATTCTGCCCTTGAATCATGACAATGCACTCTTCAACTGATTCTTATATTGGCTCTTGAGTTGTATACTGCTCATAATGAGAATAACACGGTATGTCATGCAGTGCAACTGTTTGAACTTTCTGCTTCACGTTTTCAACAATTCTCGTAATAGTGTCAAATGACTCGAACATGTTAATCATTTTCTGAAATAAAAATGAGATAAAGAAAAGTCAGAACAATGATAGAATAAGAGGATATTAAATAGAATGTATGGTGAAATAGCTAAGAAAACAAAGTGCAAAGTATCTCTAAACGCCTATTCCCCGGCAACGCTACAAAAACTTGACAAGGTCCCCTTGCGTATATCCCGCAAGTGCACGGGTTTGTCAAAGTAATAATCCCGGGTGAGCGGGTATCGAATCCACAGGGAGTAGGGAATAAAAACACTTAATTTGCTTCTTAGCTATGTGAAAGATCAGTAGTGATAATTGTGACAATGATTCAATTCTCAAAAGTAAAAGCAACAAGTAAGAGAGCACTAGTAAAGGAGGAGGTAAGACAATCGATAAAGATGGGGTACTCGGATAATGTTCAACCTAGGATAATTGTTTCAAGTGCAAGAACCCTCTATTATGCTTCCTAATCAATGCAATGGTGAGTCATGGAAATCCTTAATTATATAGTCCCAAATCTAAGGTCAACTATGCCTAACTCTATACATGTCCCAGAGGAGAGATTAGATAACCTCTCAACCTCGCACTCGCATAGAGTTACAATGAGCTCTAGGGATTCCAAGTGATGAATCTCTTCCTAATTATAGACCTAACCCTTTGGTCCTGGTAGAAGATCCCTAACCACGATTAAGCACTAGATACTAAGATCACCTCAATGCTACACTCCATTGCACGCGCAACTAAGCCCCAGCGAAAGATCATCCCTTAGACAATTCACTCTATTATGGCCGCAAAGAACTCGAGGAACGTAGGTAGAATCTATCACGTCGGAGGGGAAAGGTGACGCTCGTGTACCTCTCGACTCACCCTCTCAACCCTCTCCAACCTAGCTTTGTCTAACTCTCGTGGTATGTCACTCACTCACAAGGTTACCAACAAGAACTCTCAACCTTAGTGTCACTCTACAGTATCTTGCCTGAATAGCTTCCCGAATCCATACTTTTATCCGGGTAATGCAAACAGGCACACGTTCACGTCGTGGATCACTTGCTTCTTCAATGATAGACAAGTTGGTGGAGCTCTTGTTCTATGTGCATACGTCGGAATGCTCGAGTGTGACTGCCCTTGTGCCCCTCCAAATGGATGTGCGAATTAGAATACGAGGAGGTTGGCACACACTCTATCATCTCACACCCGACCTATGTCTTCGCGTTTGAACCTTAGCAAGATTTCCTCCAAAATCGGTGCATTGTGATCCACATTGGCTTCTTTCCTTCATAATCGGCCTCACAACCCTACCTGCACGAAAGTAACATAAAAACATACATATTAGTGTAAAAACCCAAGAAAAGTGATGCTCAACATAAGGAATGAACGCTTCGCATTCATATCGCACAAGCACTTATCAAGTACCTTTCTTTGTTCGGTATGGGTATGAGAGCGGCAGGCCCTATCACGTGACGGGGGTTTGGGGAGGAACTCCACCTGGATCAAACTGTCTCAAATAGTGACCATGCCATCTCCAAGATTTCGGAAATGATGACTCACTAAAAACCCTAAAACCCGCGGCCTTAAGTCGATACAAAAGCTGATATAGCTCCTTCAAGATTCTGTATTAACACTGGGATGAGAGCAAGAGAATGCGTAAGAGCAGACAAACATACTGAGTGAGATCGGATAAATGTAAAAACTCAGTAGCACCGTATGTATGATGAAGTGCTTAGAAAACTCTAAACAACCCGTAGTGGAGATATAAACATCTAAATCGTCGAATCTCTACTCCAATACGGTCAAGGAGAGAAGGATACTGCTCTACAACCAACCGATCCCCCTATGTATTTTATTTATGAGCAGGATGATGAGGTATTCAGTTGCTACCATAGCTGTCTTAAATCATATAGGGTGTCAGTCGTTACAGACCTCCATGAGAATTCGTGGAGCAAGTTATAGGCGATATATATACTGCCAAACCTGGATTGGACACTTTAGTAATAAACTCTAATGGATACTGGTATGCTCATGTTATTGTGGCTTTTTTGCCAGGAGGGAGACTACCTCTGCATCTGTCCATCATGCTCCAGCTCATTCCGATGCCTAAAATGCTACCCATGCTCCTATCTCTGCCCATGCCTTTGCCTTTACCATCGATGAGTATGGATCCTACTCTTCGACTGGAGCAGCATAAAGTACTGATGGGTCCCGATCATTTCGAACTGGCTCTCTATCCTACATTGAGTACACTTTAGGGGTCTTAGAGTGATGCCTTTGCATCTCCTGCACCTTATTTATGAATATGGGACTAGATATGGAACAACTGGATGGACCATAGGTGTGTATGTGCAAAATCCCGGAGCATCACTTGATGGCACACGTCAAAATCTTCTGAAGCATTCGGTGCCTAGCGCCACAGAATAAAAAATTAACAGAGTAGAGACAGCAGACGACGATGAAACTATCTCAAATACAAATAAAATAAGGGAATGCCACCCGCTTCCACTCTAGTTGAAAGCCCTTTTTCAAAAGAAAGGAATTGATAGACCAATGTGGGTTCCAAACCTCACCTTGACTTCAAGCGAATAGTGCCTCGAAAAGGCCGATGAAAGCATCTCATTAGCATGTCCTTGCCAACGGCTTCAAGTCTTCTTTTCATTTCATGCCCAAGCCTTTAAGGCTGCCAACTATCCAAAGCAAGGAGCTTAGCTTATTGCCCTGGCCCTGGAACGCTACTAGTAACTGACATTTTTTAAAGCAAGGAACTTCTTTACCACGGTCTTACAAAATAAGGTCTTACTTCATCCGCTGCTCTTAGGAAGAATGAATCCACTGCTGGTGAAAGTTTCAAGGAATTGAATCAGAAGCATGGAATAACTCGGGATCATAAATGGATTCGGGTAGCATTCTGATCACTTCTTTCATGATCTTATCTATGGGTAGAACTACTGTGAGCGGTCTAAACTTCTACCCTTCTTTCTTTATTTTTAAAATGGGGAGCAAAGCCCGTTTTTTGCTCCCTCTATTGAGAGATCAGGTTCCCTCCTGCCGGCCTGAACGAAACACTCTTTCAGGAAGTAGTCCCATCACCCTCGGGCCCGGCGCCAATCAAGAGGAGGTGGGTCTCTCTCCAAGCATTTCAAAGAGCTGAGATCTCATAAAGGAAAAATTAGCTAGCTCAGCAGGTTTGGCACTGCGTGAATCAGTTCAGTGAAATAAGAGAGCCCTAGGTTAAGTAAGGCTTTTCCAAGCCTTGCCGATAGCCGGGTCATGGCTCGCTTAGTTCGCTCGCAGAGTTATTTAGATCAGTAGATCTATTAACAAGATCCCCTTGCGTATATCCCACAAGTGCACGGGTTTGTCGAAGTAATAATCCCGGGTGAGCGGGGTCGAATCCACAGGGAGTAGAGAGTAAAAACAATTAATTTGATTCTTAGCTATGTGAAAAATCAATGATAAGGAGTGTGATAATGATTCAATTCTCAACAATAAAAGCAACAAGAAAGAGAGCAAAAGTAAAGAAGGGGGTAAGGCAATCGATAAAGATGGGGTACCCGGATAATGCTCCACCAAGGATAATTGTTACAAGTGCAAGAACCCTCTATTATGCTTCCTAATAAATGCAATGGTGAGTAATGGAAATCCTTAATTACATAGTCCCAAATCTAAGGTCAACTATGCCTAACTCTATACATGTCCCGGAGGAGAAATTGAACAATCTCAACATCTCGCACTCGCATATAGTTGCAGTGAGCTCTAGGGATTCCAAGTGATAAATCTCTTCCTTATAATAGACCTAACCCTTTGGTCAAGGTGGAAGGTCCATAACCATAATTGAGCCCTAGATACTAAGATCACCTCAACGCTTCACTCCGTTGCACGTGCAACTAAGCCCCAGCAGAATTTCATCCCTTAGACCATTCACTCTATTATGGCCGCAAAGAACTCGAGGAACGGAGGTAGAATCTATCACGCCGGAGAGGAAAGGGGACTCTTCTGTACCTCTCGACTCACCCTCTCAATCCTCTCCAACCTAGCTTTGTCTAATGCTCGTGGTGTGTCACTCACTCACAAGGTTACCGACAAGAACTCTCAACCCTAGTATCACTCTAGGGAAATGTTCATACAATCAAGCATTCAAGGTTGGAACTCACAATAAACATCAATTTATTGAAAGCATAATAAAGAGGTTCAAAGTAACAAATACATCCTAGGGTTCACAATACCCGAGTACCCACTAGGAGTTTAGCTCTCCATGGAGCTAAGTACAATCAAAGAAATAGAATGTAAAAGCAATGAATCCATAAAGAAACCCCCTCGATAGTCGTGTCGATGGTCTTGTGGAGAGTCCTCTACTCGTCGCAAGGGATCCTTTGTCCGGCCTAGGATACACCTCGCCGGATCGGTGCCGATGAAAACTCTCCCAATAATCTTCTTCCAAATGACGCACGATGTCGGAGCCGTAGAACCTATCCAAAAACTTGGCCAATACCCCTCGAAACCCTAGCCGAAGCCCTCTTGCAAGTTGCGGAAAAGATGGAGAAAAGAATACCAAAATCGGGGTTGAATATGCTTTAAATAGGGCTGGAATCGGGCGACTCCACGGGCGTGGATGCTCCACGTGCTCGTGCTGAATTTCCACACGGGCATGGATAATTTCCACATGCCCATGTGGATTCTCTGTTTCTCTGGTTTCTCAGTCGACTGTGAACAATGCTGCTACAGTACATACTACAATGTTGCTACAGTGCTCTACTACAGTATTCGACCTGAATATCTTCCCAATTCTATACTTTCATCGGGGTAACGCAAACGGGCACACGTTCACGTCGTGGATCACTTGCTTCTTCAATGGTGTACACATTGGTGGAACTCTTGTTCTATCTGCATAAGTCGGAATGCTCGAGTGTGACTGCCTCTGTGCCCCTCCAAATGGATGTGCCAACTCGAATACGAGGAGGTTGGCACACATTCTAGCATCTCACATCGACCTATGTCTTCGTGTTTGAACCTTCGCAAGATTTCCTCCAAAATTGGTGCATTGTGATCCACATTGGCCTATTTCCATCATACTCGGCCTCATAACCCTACCTGCATAAAAGTAACATAAAAACACACATATTAGTGTAAAGACCCGAGAAAAGTAATGCTCAACATAAGGAAAGAATGCTTCGCATTCATATCACGCAAGCACTTATCATCTATCTATTGATCCAGATAAAGTCTCGCTCATAAAGGAAGAGTAGCGCGCTAGCACGGCTTGCTTCGCTTTTCGACACTCCGCTTGCAGCTGTCAAAACCTGCTTCAAAATGAAATGGCGTGCATTAGCACTACAGCGTTGATGCCTCCATTTGCTGGTTCCGAACTCTCACTGATCCCAGAGATCGGCCTTCATTTTCTTTTTCATCTCGGGAAGGCTTTCTCGGGGAAAGCTGGTTGAGGGAACCGCTAAACGACCTAAAAAGAAGAGACCGACTCGACCTTTTAAAGGACTATCTCATCCGGTTGATAGTTGAAGGTACGTGCCACTGGATATGAAAAAAAGGGATTTGAGCTAGAAGAAGATTAGGATCTATCACCGGATGAGGTAATGGAAACAACTAAGTATTAGTTAGGTTATGGAAATGGTAACGATGGCTTAAGCCATTAATGGGTAAGGGTAGAATAAGAAAAAAAGGAATGGGATGGGGTATTCATCGTTAAAAAGCACCGATACTAAGAAATTTTTGAAGACTAGGCTTTTTCATTAAAAGTCGAAGGAGACAAATGGAGGTACTCTTGCCAGTGGAAGAAATTCCATCGTCGTAAGGGAAGGTATTGGTCAATCAACTCACAACCATTGACCAGGGGAGGGGGAACAATCTGATGAGCAAGATTGTAACACATGAACAACAAACCATACCGATAGGTTGATAGTTTTCTGTTGGTATGGCATGTGGTGACAGGAACGATCGGCAAGAGTACCTTCTGATTACAACATATTGAGGTGTTCAATTTGAGCCAGAGCAAGATTCATTCTTTAATTTAATCACCACCAGATCAAACATGAGACCAGCATCCTAAAAAAGAAAAAGGAAGGTCGATTTCCTTTTCTTTGAAATCCTTATCTTTCTATTTAGAAAGAAATAAGATACGCCATTTCTTTTCTTCTCGCCTGTTCCAGGAATGAGATTACTAGTTGTACTTTGTAACTAGTTCTATGGTATAAAAATAGTAAAAAAGGAAAATCCTCTGCCTCTTTCATTCCATTGCTAGTTCGGGGGGATATCTAGTTGCAGAAAAAAGTAAGCCCCTCACGTGAAAGAAAAGGATTTCTCCCAAGGCAAGCTTAGGTAGGAAAGTTTGAAAGCGGACAAGGGCCAACAATCAAAGAAAGAACGAAAGTCTTTCTTTAATAAGAAAAGTCGTAAAGTTCATACGTAAAAAGCATTGATTGCATTTCGAGTTTGATTTGCGGTCCTAAGTTATTCCCCTTCTTTTACATTGCATTGTCGAAACTTTTTTTCTAAGAAAGGGGGGCTCGGCGAGGATAAGAGGTTACTTGGATAGGCTTAGCTAACAAAGCGAGATATGCTACTTGGTTTCACGATATGTGGATAAACTACGACATCCTGATCACGCTCACTGGACATGGAAGAGCCCGGTTCTACTGGTAACAAAAAGGCAATGGGAGGTTGACTCTCCTTCAATCTACTTACCAACAAGAGCTCTGAATGAGCAATGAGTTTTCTTCTAGCTATTCAAAGAAGAGGCAAAAAAATAGAATATTCTATAGGGCTCCTGCTGGTTAGTTACTATGGCCATGCCAGGAACTGAACACGAAACCCTCATAGCGATTCAGAAAGAGTACCTTGACGCCCAATTGAACCTCAAACCTCACTTCTACGGGACTCTTTTTTGCCCTCCCTTTTAGCGAGCGCAACCGGTGCAACACACCTTTCCCTTGAAGCCAGCGCAACCCTTGCATCGCACGATTGCGTTCTTTCGCTACATACCTTTATAGCGCACTGCGGAGCGCTACTGAAATGAATTATGATAGAGTAATTCATTGCTTCAAGCTTAACATTATAATATATAAGAAGTAAGATAAAAA
Organism: Dioscorea cayenensis subsp. rotundata; assembly: GCF_009730915.1. Lineage (NCBI taxonomy): Eukaryota > Viridiplantae > Streptophyta > Magnoliopsida > Dioscoreales > Dioscoreaceae > Dioscorea > Dioscorea cayenensis. The sequence continues at coordinate 14,338,366 of NC_052479.1, forward strand.
AAGAAAAAGAAACAATATCATAACCCCTACTTTTATTCTTTCTGAGAATCATAAATTCTGGCTTCACACTTAGTTGGGATTTTAAATTGAAAGAACTATAGCATCTGCCCTTGCTCCACCAACAATGGCCTTTAAAATGAAAGGTTTGCAGATCTTACAGGTATCATAATGAGTCTCATGTTAAAAAGAAAGAAGGGAGAGCTTTTACAGTTTACCGCTTTGAGTGGTAGCGTTCCGATCTATTCGATCGAGCATTTTCGGTATACAAATACCTTTTTTCGGTCAATCTAATCCCTCGCCTTGAACTTGAGGATCGGCCTTGCCTTTTTTTTTAGAACAGTGAGTTTTGAACCCGGGAGGAAACTTCGGAAAGAAAGCCTACCGATTGGTGCAGTTGTCCCCCCTAAGGTGGCAGGCGGGCCTCGGTTCAATCTTGCCGATTCGTCAAGTGTTGTTAAAACAAAACTATCATTTCACTTCGGAGCACGGTCTTCCGTTAGGTCCTTTACGGACGACGAAAGCCTCTTGGCTATAGTCTACTGTCCCTCTCCGGCGGTTCTTTCCTTTCACTCGGCGAAGCGGAGCTGGGTTCCATTGCACTCTATAGGAAATATATAGCATAGGAAATCCCGTATAATGTAAATCCCGTAGCGGATCAATTCCAATGAGCATTTCAAACTAGTACTTTTTGTAATCGACTCTATTGCTTCTTTAATAAACGCTGGTTCTTCGGTCAAGTTTTGAATGACCTTCTAGTCAGATTGTTCCTGTGTTTCGGATATTTAGTCTCATTCGAAGCTTTAGACAAGGGCTCTATTGAGATATTGGGCCCTTATGGTATCTCGTACACATTCTGACTCACGCATAGAGATTTGCCACTCCTTTCCCCCTGTGCCACTTCCAATAGAGTTGGCTCCTATACTCTTTGAGTTCGCTTTGGAGGTATGAGGTCTTGGAAAGGATTCCCTTTTCCCTATTGGGGCGAGCTTCAGCTATTGCTTTCCTATCCCTGACTGGCCTGATTGGACCACTCTGCCTACTAAGCCTGGCTACCCCACAACTTACCGCTTCAAAGCCCAATCCTTGGCTACCGCTTGCTTGCTCACTGCCCTTGTTGATGCTAGCTTTCTGGCTACTGGACTACTTGCTTGCAGCTGAAGCTTGATTGGTAATGCCACTTTTTTGCTACCGGCAGGAAGGACTACATGCGAATTTCGTACAGTGGCTTGGAAGCAAGCTACCTTGACCATCTTCCGAAGTGTAAAATAATATACTGATTAATCAAAGGCTTCCATCGCGGACTGCTCTACATTCAGCCATGCCAGTAATTAGCGGGGTTGCACGCGAGCCGAGTGATGTAGGTGCACAAGAGTACTTCACGCCACAACCATCTCTTTTTTTATAGGTTCTACGGACCCGATGCCCTGCTTTGCTTCATCCGGTAGGAAAAAAATTCATAGATATGCCCGATAATTAGAAGGAAGAACCGCCATAAAAAAATCTTCCTCGTGTATCATCCGTAGCTTATGCATCCGTGGACTCGTAAGATGTGAAAAAAATCTATCTCGTACATATCTTATCGAGTCACCTACGATAGGAAGCATGCCTATTGAAAGCTCAAGCCAATGTCTATCTTTACCCTCCAGCGGAAGTCATTTTTTCTTTTGTTACAGCTAATATGAGTTTCCCTACTGGAGTGGTTTTACCCTAAAAAAATGACTCCGTTTATCACCCCAACATTGAAAACTGCTCAAAATCGACCGAAATCCTTAGTGAAGTGCTGTGGAAGTCCTCTAGTCTATATCTCTATCTTAAAGTCCCCAGTTTGGACATGTGTAGAAGTGTTATAGAGTGGCGAATTTCATTTCCAAATCATCCATTCACTTCCAACAGGCCTCCAAATGCGGGGAAAGTGCCATCATATAGGACAGTCAGTCCTCCGAAAGTGGTATAGTGCTTCCAAATAAATAAAGTCCAATTGGTTAAAAAAAAATCCTGTCTTCCTCCTATGATTGAACCTCTCTCATCTTCTTCAAGAAAACCTACCTTAGGTTCTTCCTCTTGGTAGTTCGATCGTCCCTTTACCGGTGTTGGTGGCCCATCATCAAACAAGATTCTTCATAGAATTTTTCCTTGCTTTCTCACCACCTTTACTTAGCGTTCTTCTCATTTGTTCTTCAATTTAGTGTTCTTCATCATCCTTCCCCCGTTGGAGTATTGAGGGGCGATCGGCATAATAATGGACCTGCGAGCTTTTCCCTTTCTTACACACAGCCAGCTGTGGCAGAAGGCATAGAGTTTGCTTTCTAAAGATGTTTTTAGGGTTGTTTTCTCTTCTTCTTCTACACAACAGAAACAAGTGTAGGGTACCCTAGATATTATAATCACTTGAATGAAAAAAAAATGACAAGTACAAAGAAGACATTCCAGACTAAGCTATGCTAACCTACTCTCTGCTTTTTAAAAAGCTGGATGAAAAAGATGAATGTGATGTAAATATCATATGATGATTTCATTTGAATCCCTTTAGCTTTAGATTGAATATGCTAATTTGTTTATATGAAAACATTAGTCTAAGTGAATTGGGTATGTAAGGGAGTGATCTTTTGGCATGATTGAAGTGCCTATAATAAGAAGATTTGAGGAAGGGAAAGTGGTAGATAAAGAAAGCAGGGAATAAGAAGAAGCGCTAAAGGCTGCTAGAAAGCAAAGCAACTCTATCTATATAAGATAAGGGGGAGAGGAAGGAGAGGTGTCCCAAAGCTTTCAAGCTCACTAGTAGGTGACGAAGGGATTTAAAAAAAGGGTTATTTTCATCTTCCGATGCATTCGTTCGGATGCATTCTTCCTTCTTAACCTTTTTCAACCTACCAAATTTTTCCTCTTCACTGGTAATGAATCAAGCGGCGGTGAGGAGGTCCGGTTCAATAGTGATTTCATCTGCTTTTGGAACTTTGATTCTTGGGGACAAAGAAAGTGACTGTGGAGTGTTGAATTAAAATTACCTATTTGTTTGATTTTATGGGTCTCATAGGCACCTCTCTTGACGGCATGCAAGCTCCGGATGGTGTATAGCACTGGCATAAGGTCTTGGATTAATTTGTACCGGTATAGATCCCAATATTAGTAACCCGGTGACATTGGCGGCTTAATGCCTTGCTTGCGCTGCTGATGCGCTCTTGCTGATGATAAGCGCCTAAATGTCGTATTTTATACGTATTGATCTTGTATTATTTGTGTATATCTTGATGAATTGATGCCCGTTTGAGTATAAATTTGTTCTTTTTGGTGTTCGCGAGCATAAATGTGCCGAATGTAGCTAAAAAATGCAAATTGGATGAATTCGACACCGAAAACCGCATTTTTGGGGTCCCAGCACTGTAGTGTTACTGTAGTTGATCACTATTCATGCTGTGGGCATTTGGTTGTGAGCTTCACGGGCTCCATGTGCCCGCATATTTTCTGGGCGAAACGGCAGTGAGCTTCACGGGCTCCATGCGCCCGCATGGAGCCCGCATGGACCTGACGCTATATATTTCGGGCTGAACTTTTAGGGCAAGAGGAGGAGGTTTTTGGAGAGCTTTTGGTGTGTAGTTTTCTCTTGGGCCTCTTAGGCCGCCCTGCACCCTCTTCCCACCGGCGATCTACTATGCAAGACATCACCAAGAGGGAGGCAAGCTTTGGAGGAGAAGATTGGGTGAAGATCCTAGGCATCAAGGCATCATTTGAGGGAGATCTCTTCAAATCTTCAAGATCTTCACCATCTAAGGGGATCTAAAGCTAGAGGGAGTAGTTCTTACTTATTTTTCTTCTTTATTTGTTCCTTGGATTTGTATGAGTGGTCCTCTTTCATGAGGCACTAACTTATTTGTGATTTGGATATGATGAACTCTAGGGTTGATTGTTTTATAATTTGGATGATCATCTTTATTGATGTATTGTTGGATGTTGTATTTCTTTTTTATGGAATCTTGTAGTTTGTGGTTCAAGTCTTGTGTACTTTGATGTGTTGATTTGCATGAGAACTACGTATTTCAACTTCTAGGTTGTACTTGGTTGCGTGACCATCGCCCTTGTACTAGACACACTTGGCTTGGAAGGGATTTATGTACAAATACACCATGACCATCGGGGTATTTTTGTACCCCTCCGACAATTAGGGTTGGACCTAGTTTGAGTATCGACCACGATTAGAGATTTCCACAGGTGTAATGCAATCATACGAAGCAATTCTGACCCAATACTTTTATGCGATTAGGGTTCAATTGCCGTGACCATCGGGTTGAGCTAATTTAGGATTCTCTTGGCCCAACTACCATCTCGCATTTCATCCTAAATTCAGGATCTAATGACAACCCTAGGGGGATTCGTTGTCCAAATCACTCCCTTCACTGTTTGATTCTCCCTTGAGTTCGTATTGTGTGTAGTAGTACCTCGGATTTCATTGTAGTTAATTCTTTCTCTTTTTATAATTACTATTCATCTTTAAGAATGTTAGGCTAGGAAATAGACGAAAGGGAAGTAATAGTAGCTCCTTGGGCCCAGGGAATATGACCCACTCGTGCTCGCACGAGAGGTATTACTTGACGACTCCGTGCACTTGCGGATTGCTCATCACCTGTTGAGTTATTTTTAGCGTCACTCTATTCGAAATGCTTGCATGCCGCTCTTTTTAGCGTCTTTCCAAGCCCACCGCCCTTGTTTCAAAGCTAGCTTCAAGTTCTAGGGACGGAGTTGAAGAAAAATCCTCAAGAGATTAACCTGTGACTTTGCTCGCTCAGCTTGTATCACAAAGCCCAATTCGAGTAGGAGATTTTGGATAAGAAACATATGCTTAACACATGCTTCCAGAACTCCGTTTCCGGGTTGGAGGTGATGAAAGTGGTTCAGGTAGCTCAGTAGGTTAGAGCAAAGGACTAAAACTCCCTGTGTCAGTGGGTCGAATCCACTTCTGAGCGGGCTTTTAGTCCAAAGGACACATAGCCGAGAGCGAGCCGGATGAAGGAAGAAATTCAAGTGAAAGAGGCTGATCGGTAGATTTCTAAAAAGCAGTGGTTCTCGCATCCCTGTGCCCAAAGCAGGGTGGATGATAAGTGCTTGTGCGATATGTATGCGAAGTGTTCATTCCTTATGTTGAGTATTACTTTTCTCAGTTTTTTACATTAATATGTGTGTTTTTATGTTACTTTTATACAGGTAGGGTTATGAGGCCGAGTATGAAGGAAATGGGCCAATATGGATCATAATGCACCTATTTTTGAGGAGATCTTGCTAAGGTTCAAACGTGAAGACATAAGACAGGTGTGAGATGCTAGATTGTGTACCAACACTATAGCAATTAATGTAGCAGACCTTTGTTTTAAAAGCCGGCGAGAAATCGGAGAAGCGAGAGAATCCACTGCGGCCGTGTGGAAATTATCCACACCCGTGTGGAAATTCCGCACGGGCGTGTGTACCATCCACGCTAGTGGAGTTGCCCGATTCCAGCCCTATTTAAAAGCCCGATTCAGCCCCGATTTTTGGTATTCTTTTTCTCCATCTTTTCCCCAACTTGCGAGAGGGCTTCGGCTAGGGTTTCGAGGGGTATTGGCCAAGGTTTTGGAGAGGTTCTACGGCTCCAACATCGTGATTCCATTAGGGAAGAAGTTTGGTAGGGGAGCTTCGATCGGGCGTATCTATACCG